>NW_024519208.1:81740-107611 GCF_017590135.1 Pyrgilauda ruficollis
GGGCCGGGGTCCGTCCGGAGCCGCCGCCGCGCCGCCCCCGGGGCTGCGGCTCTGCCCGCGCCGCCGCCGCACCATGGGCAGCCCCGCAGCGGCAGCCGAGCGGTGAGTGCGGGGTCCCGGGGCCGGGGAGGGTCGTGCCGAGCCGCACACGTGGCGCCGGGGGGCGGCCGCCGAGCCCCCGCCGCCCCTGGGGACACGCAGCCTCCCTCCATCCCTCCCTCCATCCCTCCCTCCTTCGCCTCCCCGCCGGCGGCTCGGGGGGGCTGCCCGGCTGTGCCCACCGCCCGCGGCCGCCAGGCCCCTCCGCAGCCCCCGGCTGTGCCCGGGGAGGGGGCTCGGCACGGCGGGCGGCGCTGGTGACCCCGGGCAGGGTCGCACCGGGGGTGGCGGTGGTGTCGCCTCGGCGCCGGGTCCTGCCCGCCCCTGCTCCGCTCCATCCCCCGGCGCTCCCGGGGGTCCGGTACCCGCAGTCGTCCCCCCCCCCCGGTTTGGGCTGGGGCCGCCGCTCGCAGCCCCTTTCCCGGCACAGCCGAGCGGCTCCGAGCATCGCCGGGCGTCGGGAAAGCTTTTCCCATCTCCTCTCGCTCGTGTTTTCCCCCGGGCGCTGCAGGTTCTCACTCCTCGCCACCCCAGGGCCCTTCCTGCCTCTTCCCCGAGCATCCCGGATTTTCGGCGGATTCTCCTGTCGAAAATTCCGAGGGTTGGTTTAGCCGCGGATGTTACCGGGTTGTGTTTCTCGGGGAAATGGAGCAGGCAGCAAGCGCAGCATTCCTGGCTCCTATTGCCGTGCTGGAATAGCAGCCTTTGCCTCTTCCCACTCTCCATCCAGAGTACTTTTGTGCCAGTTCCTTAATCCACTTGCAAAGTGGATTTGAGCTAAAACCTGACAAAAGGTGCTCCAATTCCCGCGGCGTTCGCACAGGCAGCGGTTGCAGAGGAGCAGCTGCTTTTTCTGTTCCTACCCTGAGACGAGGTTTTTGGGAAGGAGAAAAGAGCAACCAGGAAGGGAGAGGATGGCAGGAGAAGGCAGAGTGCCTGTGAAATAGATGGAGAGCGGAGCCGTGCCGGGCTCTGCAGCCTGGCAGCACCCAGAGCACAAAGCCAGCCCTGGGGAGTGAGGAGCACTGGAGCCAGGGCAGCTGGAGAGGGAAGTGACCAGGACTGGGGATATTTGGTGGCCTGGGGAACACCAGCCCGGGCCTAGCAGAGCTCCTGGCTGCTGCTTGGTTTTGTGGATTGTCTCTCATGCACTCTCACCCTGCCTGGGGATGTGCAGCCTGCAGGATGGAGACCCCAAATCCCAGCGCCAGCCCCAAAGCAGGGGTATCACCATGGGAAAAGCTTCATCCAGGCAGGGAAAGTTCCTGCAATCCTCTCAATCAAAATATGAGGCATGAAAACCAAAAAGCCTTCCAAGAGCAGAGTTGCCCAGCAGTGATGTGGTCTTGTATGTGTGAAAATCCCAAATGCAGGTGATGAACCCTGCAATAACCCTTTGGGAAACACAGGGCCCTTGGGGTTGCTCTGCACCCCAAATCTCCATCACCCCTTGCAGGATGGAAATGGGATAAAATCCCAGCACCCTGGGGCATGGCAGACATCCTTTAAATGGGAGAATAATTGAAGATGAGTGGGGGAGCTGCCAGCTGGGCAGCCTGGGGCTGATCTGGTTTAATTTTGCACTGATGTTTTTATCACCAGTGGTTCTGTGGCACTCACAGAGGGGAGGCAGCGGGACTGCTGCCTCTGGCTGCTGGAGGACAGGGGGAGCTGGATGGGTTTTGGCCAGAGCGGCTTGGAGAGGTGATTTTGGTCCACCAAGATTTCTTACAGTTTTCACATTGCAAAAACCCCACTTGGATGTCTGCAGCCTTTCCCAAAGCTCTTGGGTTGTGGGCTGATCTTGGGGGAAGATGCTCTCCAATGCTCATCCTGCAAAACAGCTGGAGGAGCATCCCGAGAGCAGGGATCAGGAGGCAAAGCAGCTTCAGAAAAGAGCTGGCTTACAAATCAGTAGATTTTGCTTTTATCCTGCCCTGTTGGAGGAGGAAGCAGGAGGAGCAGGGGCTGGGTTGTGTTTCACCTGTCCAGGGCATCGATGCTGAGGGTGGGATGTGGCTGTGCTGGGCAGAGCTGGGACACATGCTAGGCTCAGCCTTTCCTGCCAGGCTCAGCCTTTCTGGGGGATGCGCTTTTGCTGATCCCTGGCTGAAGATAGCAGGGCCAGGGGCTTTTTTCCTATTTTGTAGTGTTTAGAGCTCAGGAATGTCTGCTTTTATTAGCTGTGCTAATCCTGCCTCGCCAGAGAACTCATCCCTGGCTCCAAGGCCCAAACCTAATCCCTGCTCTTCCCTCCTGGGCCCGAATTAAACACTGGACTCGCAGCCCGGCGGCACAGACGGACTCGGCGCCGGCTGCACTCAGCATTAAAAGGTTTCCAATCCGTGTGTTTGGGATGGATTTTTCCCAACTCCTGGCTGTCAGATCACTCCTGTTCCCCCCCATCCCAGCATCCCACCAGGGAGCAGGTGGCTCCTCTTCTCTCCGTGAGGAGCTGGAGCTGCCATAAGGCAGGAGGAGTTGGGCTGCTCCGGCAGCTCAGAGCCGCATCGCTGCTGCCTTCCCATCCCCGGGATGGGGATGTGGAAGAGGGAGAGGGGTGTTGGAAGCCCTGGGAATAACGCTGGAATGTGAAGCACGTGTCCGGGCGCGCTGTGCGGGGGCAGCGGCGATTCCCGTGCCGCCGGTGCGTGTGGGCAGCCCGGGTGGGACTCCTGTCACCAGCAACATCCCCCCACGTCCCCAAAGGCACAGCTCCCAGGGAGGGGAAGTGGGAGCCAAGTGAGGCCATCCCTGGGCTTGTCCCCGGTGGCGCTGATTTGCCACAAGGCTCCAAAACACCTCCGCGTGCGTGCCGTGCCTCAGTTTCCCTGGTTGTAGGGGTTGTGGTGTGGAGCCTGGCTTTGGAGGGTGGCACAGACCCTCAGGCAGCCAAACGCCTGCTGCCTGCCTGGGGCTGTGGTGGGATTGTCTGAGCAGGCAGAGGGAGGATCAGGGAGCATCCTGCAGGGTGTCTCCGGTCCATGGGGCTGCAGGGAGGGTGGGAGGTGCTGCCTGAGCCCAAAGGGCCGCTCTGGGAGTCCTGGAAAAGCCCCAGAACAAACAGGCAAGGGCAGAAATGATCAGTGAGAGGAGATGAAAAGCAATAAATCCCATGAGAACGCTTGGAAACGCTGCTGAGAGCCACAGTGGCTGTGGAAGGAAACAGAGTGGGCTTTGGGCACCCTCGGCTGACTTTTCTGTTTGTGAAGTTTTTTATAGGGTTTACCTTGAAGGACAAAGCAGCTGCTTCCACGAGGTTTGGCTCAGGGGTTGTGGGAGCAGGGATGCAGGAGTGGGACAGGCTGGGCCAGAGCCGTGCCCAGCCATTGGCAATGGAATGTGCTGGATTCTCCTTCGGATCCCATTTGAGCCGTGGTGTTTGGGGCTGGAGCTGGAACCCCACGGGTGCCCCAGGTCTGTGGGGTGTCAGAGGTGGAGGCTGAGGCTGGGCAGGATGGGGGGGGTAAAGTGAGGAAATGGCTCTGGTGGTGGGAGAGCAGAGCCCTCCCCAGGCCCAGGCAGGACCTGCCATTCTCTTTTCCATGTAGAATGGGCAAGCTGAGGACAGCACCAAATTCACCCCAGAACAACCAAACAGCACAGATTGGGCTGGAGAATTTGGGCAAAAAGAAACAGCTTTACCAGGCATGGGTTAAAAACAAAGCACAGAGGGTCTGGGCTGTGATCCCCAGGCTGCTGTCGTGCCTTGGCATCCACGTGGGCACCCCAAGGCTGGGGCAGCCCGGGAGCAGAGGCAGGATCCATCTCTCTGAGCGTGCCCTCCTCCTTCCTCTGCCTCAGCCCTGCTCTTCCCTTGCTTCCCTGCCTTCCTCCCCCTGAATTTTTCATGCCACCACGAGCTTGGCTGCAGCTTGCAGCCCCATCCATCAGGAGGGTTTGGTTTTCAAAGCTGTCCCAGCTCTGCCCAGCTCAGATCTGGAGCGCCGGGGCTCCTTGTTCATCTCCCGATGTGCCAACCAAAATAGCAGCGGCCACATACTGGAGTGGAGAGGAACAAGTGTTACTGGGAATTAAAATGACAGATCTCAGCATCAAGGTCTCCGAGGGTTTGTGCTTTATTAAGCAACAGTGAGTTCATGGGAAAGGACTTTGACTCAGAGCACCGGTTGTGTCTACAAGAAAAGAGAACCAGGGACTATATTTAGGCTCAGGCTGTGGTGGGGAGCCAGGGCCAGGCACCGAGGGAGGGGAGCTGGGCATCCTCAGCTCCGTGGGGATGAGCCCTGGCCCTGCAGAGCAGAGTGGGGAGCAGGAGGTGGGCACACCTCAGCTTTGGGATCATGGAATGCCCAAGGTTTGGGTTGGGAGGGACCTTAAAGCCCATCCAGCCATGGCCAGGGACACCTCCCACTGTCCCAGGCTGCTCCAAGCCCCATCCAGCCTGGCCTTGGGCACTGCCAGGGATCCAGGGGCAGCCACAGCTGCTCTGGGCACCCTGTGCCAGGGCCTGCCCACCCTGCCAGGGAAAGTGCTGCAGAGGAACAACCCTGTACAAGGGGCTGCTTGGGGGTCCTGCACCCCCAGCCCCACATCAGCCATGGCCAGGGGGGTGTGGAGTGGCTGGAAGAGCTCCTCTGAGCAGGATTCACCCTGGCTGGGACTTGTACAACATCCACTGTACAGGGAAAAAAGGGACCACGGCCCTGCTGTGTGGTCCTCACGTGGCTCCCTCTCCCTTAAATGTGGTTTCCTGCTGATTGGGGTGATTTAACAGATCAATGTTTTCTCTTCTTGCCTCAGGGTCTGCCTCTTCCCACCGCCCCCTCCTATTAAAAATTCATTGTTTCTCCCAGATACTGTTGCTAGAGGGAGACAGGGAGAAATAAAGGAAGTTCTTGGAATGGAGAAGAGAAAATATTCAGTGGGAAGGGAATTGAGGAAAAATTTAAACCAAATATTGTCCCTCCCTGGGTGTGTTTGAGCCTGAGTGCTGTCCCTGTCACATCACAGGATCCTGATGTTCTCAGAGAGTTGAGTGGGAACTGGGGGGACTTTGGGTGCTGGGGACAGTCCTGCTCCTGCCAGGGAGGTGGTGAAGTGTCACAGCACATGTCACAGTTGAGACAGCCACATGATGATACACAGAGTATCATCAGACAACTTCAGAAGGGTTCAACCCATACAGAGTAAAATCACATCACTTCAGAGGGCTGCAAGCATCTGCCCTTCTTGTTCTTTAGCCCAACCTCATGTCCATGCATTGCACCTGTGTGTCCCTTGTGTGATTGCTCAGCACACCTGGGCACTCCACGGCTCCTTGCTGTCAGTGCTGCTCACCTGCTTTTCACAGCTGGACCCTCTGGGGATGAGGCTGGGCCAGCCCCACTCCCAGTTACCCCAAACTGTGTCCCTACAGTGAAGCCCCTGCTGGTTTCAGAGCCGGGAGTGTGGGATGTCGTGGCTGTTGCACCCAGCAAATCCCAGCAGGCACGGGAGGGAAGAAGGAGCAGGAGCAGCGACCTGCAGTGCGGGCTGTGCCCGATCTCCGACTCAGTTCCCATCCTCAGCATCTCCAGAAAGCTCCCCCAGGCCTTGACTGCTTCTCCTCTCAATTTGGCTGCTGTTTCAGTGCAGGAGGATGAGGAGGTTTGTCTGTAGGCTGGAGTAGCCAGGAGGGTGTTGGTGGCTGCTCTGTGGGATCAGCTCCCCTGAGCAACCGGAGCTGTGACACGGAGCTGCCGGGCCAGGTGCCACCAGCAGGGATGGAGCATGAACTAAGGGGATTCAGGCAGCCTTGGGAAGGCTCTTTTCCATCTTCTGAAGCCTCCTGAGCACAGTCCTCACAGTGCTCCTTGCAGAGCAGCAGCAGCAGAGGTTTGCAGGGCAGGGGAGCTAAAGGGGCTCTCTCTGAGCATCCCAACTCCCTCAGCCACACTCCATGGTGGAACACCTCACCTTAGGTGAGAGGATTTGTTTTCCCTCAGGAAATGATGCCTCAGGTTTGAGCTTTTCTATTTTTCAGGTTCTGTGCTGCTTTAGTGTGTGGGTCTGGGTCCATATCAGGGCATGGTGAGCTCTCTGCACAGAGCAGGGAGATAAAACAATTCCTGCTCCAGCTGGGGACCAAGGACAGATGATCCAAATCTCAGGCCCAAGAGCACAAACAATGTGGAATGAAGAGAAAAAACCAAGAAGGATGTGACTTCATAACCTAAAACTGTAATTGGACAATGAACTCCAATGTGCAAATGGAGCAGAACTGATCAAAGTGAGAGACCCCGTGAGCGCTCGTACATTTTGTGACCATTTTGGGTTCACCTGGGGTGCAGCCCTGGCTGGGCTCTTGTAGTACCCAAACTGGATCCATTGAGGCCTTTTAATAAATCCCTGTTTTATTCTTTAACTCTGTCTAGCCTCTGTTCTAGGTCAGCCTTCACAAGGCATCAGAAGAGTTGAAGGAATCATTTCCAGCCCCTTCTCAGTGCTGCAGCCAGAGGAGCAAACCATGAGGGTGTTTGGTGCTTTTGGCCTCTTTTTCCAGAGGGTCACCTGGGCTGACCTTCCCCGTGCTCAGGACAGCTGGACACCAACCCTTCAATATTGGCACAAGGAGCTATTTTGTGTTTTTCCATTTAAATCTCATTTGAAGGAAAGTCCATCTGGTTCCCTCTGTGCTGCCAGAGGAAAAAAGGGCTGTTCTGGGGTTAGTTTTCCACAGGGAGACCCAGGAGAGGCAGGGTGCCTCAGGACTTGTGCTTGCTGAGGGGCTGGGGCAGGGCCCCTGTAATTGAACACTAATTAGGGATGGAAAAGGAGCAGAACCCTGCAACTGCAAATGGAAGGTGCAGTGACATAAATAAGAGAGAAACTGTGACCTTTTTCCATAAGCAGGAATATTAACCAAGTGTGACTAATGGAGTGAGGAGAAATAATCCTGCCTTCATTAGTCCTTATTCCAGTGCCTGGTGAGGAGTAGGAGCCTTGGGCTGCTCCCAGGGAAGTGCAGTGGGTGATGCCAACATCCCTCCCAGCTGTGCCCAGTGCTCTGGGAGTCATTCCAGGAGTTATCGTGGAGGTTGGACCCTCCAGCCCAGCCAGGGCTACGGCAAAGATGAACCAAAATGGTCACAAAAATGGACAGTTGGTTATGGGGTCTCTCACTTTGAGAAGTTCTGCTCCATTTGCATGTTGGTGTTAATTGTCCAATTCCAGCTCCAGCCCATGAAGTCCCATCCTTCTTGTTTTTCTCTCTTCATTCCATGCTGTTTGTGCTCTTGTGCCTGAGGTTTGGATCATCTGTCCTTGGTCCCCAGCTAGAGCAGGAATTGTTTTGTCTCCCTGCTCTGTGCAGAGAGCTCACCATGCGCTGGTGTGAGCCCAGACCCACACACTAAAGCAGCACAGAACCTGAAAAATAGAAAAGCTCAAACCTGAGGCATCATTTCCTGAGGGAAAACAAATTCCAGGGTTTTACCTCTTACCTTCAGGGTCACTTTTACATCAAGCACCAGCCTTGTGGCAAAGCAGTTTGGCACCACTGCCTTCCCCTGCCTTGCTCAGCCCGCACCAACATCTGGAAACCTCTGGAAATCCAGGTCTGTTGCTGTAGCAGTGACAAATGGGGCTGTGTTCTGTTGGGTCAGGCTCATCCAGCATCAGACAATGCTGCCGGGTTTTTGGGTTTCTTTCCATGCCCTGAGGGTCTCTCTGGCTCAGGCTGTCGCTGCCCCTGAGTTCATGCTGGGCAGAGCTGTCCCTGTCCCTGTCCCTGTACAGGGATCACTCCATGGCCTGGGGACCTCTCCCTGCTGCCTCAGTCCTGGCTCAGCTCTCTCCACCTCAGTGACTTTCCCAAGACTCTTAAGAAACAGATCTTTTTCCCCCTCTGTTTCATTTTTAACAGCTCTGCCTCATTTCTCCCTCCATTTTTCTCCCTGGGGTCTTTTCTGGCTGTGCCCCCAAAGCTGGGAGATGCTGTCTCCCTGCAGTGGAGCTGAATTCTTTCTCCTTCCTTGAGCATTTTCCAAATTTTCCCATTTACTTTTGCAGAAAGAAACTCTTTGGGGGCCTGTCACTGAGAGAGGATTTCAAATGAGCAGCCTGTGACACCTCCCTATGGTAATGTGTCATTTTTGTTGTTGATATTTCAGTAACTAAAGGTCAGCTGTAAGCTCAGCTGGCTGGGAAATCTGACATTAATTACACTAATGAGCAAAAGTCTCTGGCTTAATGCTCCTGGATACCAGGGCTGTGTGACACTGGCTGGATCTGGGCACTGTCAGGTGTCCTGGGATCCAAAGAATGAACTTGCCACTGACCAGGACCCCCAAGGCCCTTTCTGCAGTGGTCTGAGATGAGCCAGATCTGCTGTGGTGCATGGAACAGCTGCTGTGCACATCCCAAGGGATGCTCCTGCCTTAGAAGAGCTCAACTTGGGCACCTTGGTCTGGTTCTCTGGATGTCTGCTGATCGGGGTCCTGTTTGGCTTTGGGATTTGCTGCTAAATTTCTTTTTTCAAGGGGATCCCCTGTGCAGAACTGGAAACTCCTTGATGGAGAAGCAGGTCCTGTGTGGTACCCAGGGAGAGGGGAATCCTCTCCTGGCTTCTCCACTGAGTAGCCCAGAAAATAGTTTAAATCCAAGTTTTGAGTAAAAAACCACAAAGCACAGGAGCAGAAGGTGACAACAACCCTGGTGGCACAAACATACAGAGGGCCAGGGAGCTGTGCTGGTGTCACCACGTGAGACCAAAGGAGGCTTTAGGCACTTCACCCACGTGCTGGGTCCCCTTTCACAAGGATTAAAATGTATTTGCAGACAAAACCCCCGGAGGTAACCTGAGACAGAGGTTGCTAAGTGACCTGGGAGCTGCCAAAAACAAATGCCAAGACCATCAGCTCATTCCCAGGGCTGGGAATGATGGACTCACCTGACAAGCCAAGCTCAGGTGGTCTCTAAGTGAGCTTCAATTCCATGTTCCCCATGCTCAGGCAGGATGGGAGTGAAACCTTTCAGGGATGGCAGGAGAGGCTGCTCAGGGCAGGAGCTGAGCACATTTAGGCTGACTGCAGTTTGCTCTCTGCAGGTCTGCAGTAAACACATGGCTGTGTCCTGCCTGCTGGAATTGGATTGAAATTTTACCTTCTCCATCCCCAGAGCTGGAGCCTGGCCATGGGGAGCAGCAGCTGGGCTGGTGTGGTTAGGATTTACCCTCAGGTGGTGCTCTCCTCCATCCCTGCTGGAATATTTGAGTGTGTGAGTCCCACACATGGTGCTGCAAGAGAACCAAACCCACTTCCCTCCCAGTTATCCCATCTCCCAGGACTGGAGCAGCTCCAGGGATCCACAGCAGATCTGTGGACATCAGCCCCTGGAGCCCCAGTCCCTCAAAGCATGCACACTGCATCCCTTGGAGGCAAATTCCTTCTGGAATTGCACCAGCTGTAGTTGCTGGAGGTGCCACAAGCTCCCCCCTGCAGGTGCTGAGGGCAGGTTCAGATGTTTCTGGATCGTTTCTGCATCCCAGGGCTTGGTTTGGGTCATTCTTGCTGTTATTTCAGGTGCTGGGTCAGAGTGTGCTCCAGCTCCCTGTGCTGCAGGGCACGTTCCTGAGGAGATGGGATCCTGCTGGGATCCTGGGCTTTTCCAGCCTGCTGTGATCCTGGGCTTTTCCATCCTGCTGGGATCCTGGGCTTGTCCGTCTTGCTGGGATCCTGGGCTTGTCCATCCTGCTGGGATCCTGTTCTTTTCCAGCCTGCTGGGATCCTGGGTTTTCACAACCTGCTGGGATCCTGGGTTTTCACATCCTGCTGGGATGCTGGGCTTTTCCATCCTGCTGGGATCCTGGGTTTTTACAACCTGCTGGGATCCTGGGCTTTTCCATCCTGCTGGGATCCTGGGCTTGTCCGTCCTGCTGCCAGCCCTGAGCTGTCCCTGTTGTCCAAGCCCTACCTCCTGGAGGGGCTGGTGCATCCCCTGACTCCAGCAGGGAGCTCTGGTGTGCCCAGAGCAGGGAATTTCTGTTGCTGTGGGGGGTTTAGGGCTGTTCCTTTATTGGGGAGTGTCCCTGACTGATTCCGTGCATCCCACATGGGATTTGCACCCCTGCCACCCAGGGACTGGCTGTGGTGAAGGGCTCAGTGTATCCCACTGACACTGGACCTTCTGGGAGCTGGGAATGTGGGTTCCTGCCATTCCAGGGAGAATTCTGGGTCCCTCAGGCAGAGCAGGGAGGGAGGGCAGTGTGGAGCAGGGAATGAGCTGGGATTGCCAGGCACTGGTGCAAGTCCTGCAGCCTCACAGCCCCCAGGGGCCTGGGGGTGAGCAGGAGTGTGGAACCCTCAGCCCTGTCCCTGCAGGTTTGGAGGGAATCCCTCTGACTTTGGGGTGGTGCTGCTTTCCTGGAGGAATTTTAGCTTTTCCAGAAGCTGAGCACTGACAGTTCTCCGGGAACCCCAAAAGGGAGGGTTTGCCCATCCACAAGCAGCATGTGGACACCACTGGGTTTCTCAGGAGCACACGGGGATGGAGAGCTCCATCCCCACGGCATTCCTGGCTCTGGGATGTGCCAGGGGTGTGCTCCCTGTGCCCCCAGGGGACAGGGGAGGGGGAAAGAAAAGACATAACTGAAGGCAGTGTTGCAAAAACAAAAAGGGATCTGAGAATTATGCTGCATGATATTTACAAGAATAAAACTCTTTTGATTACTATCTTTTGAAACAAAACAGTGCTGTTATACATGAGTTTCATCCCCAAATGCAAACTCAGAGGTGTAGACTGCATCTATAGATCAGGCCCAGCTACACAGAAATTATCAGACATACCATGACCTGTATTAGCAGACCGACATTATACTTTTTTATTAACAAAAAACCAAGATCAAAAAAAAATCAAGATAAAAAAAATCATTCCTGGCTCCGGGATGTGCCAGGGTGTGATCCCTGTGCCCCCAGGGCCGGCTGCCGCTGCAGAGCTGGCTCCTCATTCCCCAGCGAATCCCTGCCGTGGAAATCTCCTTTGCTGAGGTTCCCCAAGCCTCTCCCAGCAGAATTAACCCCCGGCTGCTGCTGCCCACCCAAACCCACCTTGCAGACCTGAGTGAGGGCTGCAGCAGGCACAGAGCAGCTGCTGAGCTGCAGCAGCAGTGTCCCTGCGTGGGTGTGCTGAGCAGGACCGAGCCGGGGACGTTTGAGGCTGTTAAGCAGGATTTCCACACAAAAGGAGCTATTTAAATTCCCTCTTTCTTTGCAACAGGCAAATTAAACTTGATCCAGAGAGGTCCAAGCAATTCGGTAAAACCACAGCAAATCATTTGTTCAGCATCTGCTGCGTCAGTGCTGGGAGCATCTCCTGACCCCCCCAGGTCCCCCAAAATGCTCGGGGAGGGGACACGGGGCTGGGGGTCCGGCCAGGGGCACTTCTGCTGCCACGTTTGGATGAAATCTCCCCAGATCCGTGGCCTCCTGGGCAGTGGGCACCCCCTGGGTGGGTTCAGTGCCCTCCTGCAGTCCCTGAACGTGACTCCCCAAGGGCACTGCCGTGTCTTCCCTGCTCCACCCAGAGCTGCCCAGGCAGGGCTGGGCTCGGACAGGTGGGGAGAGGATCCTTCAGGGCACAAAGTGTGATGTAATGTTATATTCATATAAAGTAGAAATATGTTTATATATTATAAAATATACATATTATAAAATCATAATATTATTCTATTTAATAATAATATTTACTGTTATTATGCTTTATATTATATATGAATATATTTTGTATTATAATGTATATTTAATATATTAACTATATTATATATATGTAATATATAACATAGCATAATATAATATATAGCTTATTTTATATATATAGTGAATATATTATAAAATATTATAAAATATTGTAAATATATATGATATTTCATATAAATATATGATATTTCATATAAATATATAGCATTTATATATTTACAGATAAAACCAGGCAAGCTGCAGTGGTCAGGTCCCACATCTGGCTGGAGCAGCACTAAGGATGCTCCCTCTCTCTGGGAAGTGCCTGGGTGCCACATCCCTGGCCTTTGGAGGAGTTTATTTGGGATTTCTGTGGCAGACACTGGGGGAAGGTGACTGACAGTGCTCTCCTTGTGCTTTCTGTGCAGAGGAGCCGAGGCTGGCTGTGCTGGACACTCCACCATTTGAACATGCCCAGGCTCCAATGCCTCAGCAGATCCCGATGTCGGAGCAGCCCTGGACCTGCAGAACGGTGAGACTGGGGGTTGTGCTCTGGGACACTCAAAATCCAGCTCATTTTTACCTCGTGGCCACCCCTGTGTGGTGGCATTAGCCCCCTCCTTGTCCCCACCTCCTCGTGCAGCAGCAGCACTCAGCTGGACCTTGGTCCCCTGGAGCAGCTGGGAGGTCTCCAGCTGTTGTCACCACCCCAGAACGAGCCAGGAGTAGCTCAGGCAGAGTTGTGGTGTGAAACTCTGGGCTGCTGAGCTCTGGGCTGGTGGCAGCCAGCAGAGACCCCAGCCTTGCTCACTGCTGGACCCTCAGCCTTGGCTGTGCCAGGATCCATGTGCAGCAGTGGTTTGGGTTTGGATGGGTTTCCTGGGATTTGGGAGTTCATCAGCTCGGAGAGGAGCTCTGGAGGCTTTGCCCCTGCTCTGCTGTCCAGATGCCAGACAGGGAGTGAAGCCACAGGGCCCTGCCATGCCCTTTCCCTTCTCCCATGGAGATTCCTGGCTTTTGGGATCCTCTTGGGGCTGCACATGGGAAAGGAGCTGCTCTCCTGGTGTCCCGGCCCCAGCTGATGCCCCGCAGCCACAGATCTGGGACTGACGCCGGCGTGTCTCACTCCAAATGTCACCGCTGCCACATCAATGTCATCCTCCAGCCCGGGGGGGTTTGAGAGTGGCACAGCTGGACCCCCCCGGGCTCTGCTGGGCCCCTCTGGAATCTGGGCAGCGATGCCCGGAGGGATCTGTGCTGGGCACGGCCAGGGTGAATCCCCCTGTCCCCTCCCCTCTCCCTGGGGTGAATGCCCCTGTCCCCTCCTCTCTGCTGGGGTGAATCCCCCTGTCCCCTCCTCTCTGCTGGGGTGAATCCCCCTGTCCCTTCCCCTCTCCCTGGGGTCAATCCCCCTGTCCCTTCCCCTCTCCCTGGGGTCAATCCCCCTGTCCCCTCCCCTCTCCCTGGGGTCAATCCCCCTGTCCCTTCCCCTCTCCCTGGGGTCAATCCCCCTGTCCCCTCCCCTCTCCGGGATGATCTCAGGGGGTTGGTCCCGCTCCTGCCTGGCGCCACTGGCAGGGATTGGGATGTCTGGAGCCGTTTCACCCCTGTAATGGCACTTTGCTCTCCCATGATCATAATTGGGATGGCAATAAAATCTCCAATGAAGCAGCAGATGTAGACAGATCTTAAAAAATGCGCTCAGGCCGGGACTGATGCTGAGCAGAGCTGGGAGGGGGAGGGAAAGCTGTCACTCCGTGCTGCTCCTGGCTGCAATTTCCACTCCCAGCAGGGTTTCCAGCAAATCGGGGGCTCCACCTCTGCCCCCTTTCCCCCCTGCCCCTGCAGAGCTCCGAGCTGCATTCTGCAGAGCTGAGCAGTCCTGCTGGGACCAGGCTGTTCTCCAGCCACAGCTGCCTGTCCCTGCTGGCCTCGGAGCAGGCAGCTGTCCGTCAGTCTGGCCTGTCAGTCTGCTCCTCTGCCCACACGTCCAGCAGTCCAGTGGGATTAAAGCCTCTGGAATGATGGATCACCCTGCCGAGGTGCAGAGATTGGCTGGGAGCAGCCAGGGCTCCGGGTCCCCTCTCCAGAGGGCAGCTGGCCCTGCTGGGCACCCCTGCCATGGATGAAGGCTGCCACGGGGCTCAGCCCTCAGGAGCAGGGTCCTCCCTGTGGGTCAAGGCTGCAAAGAGCCATTGTTTTGTCCAGGAGCTCGGAGGGGTGGCTGGGACTGCCCTGACCGGTGTCACCACAGCTCAGGTGAGGGATTAGGAGGAGATTTTGCCATCAAAGGTCTAGCACTGGCAGCCAGTGACAGCGATCAGGGTGTGATTTATGTGCCAGCCCCCCGAGGGGCTCAGGCAGGCCTTACTGAGTGCTGAGCTTAATGAATGAGCTGATCTAACGAGGACTGGCATGGCTGGGCCAGCTGGACAAATGGGGTCGTGTGCTGGGGCAAAGCCCATGGGAGGCAGCTGGCACTGAAATCACTGGGAAATCACTGTCCAGCAGCAGGGCAGGGCCCTGCTGACACTGAAATCACCAGAAAATCACTGTCCAGCAGCAGGGCAGGGCTCTGCTGGGCATGGCTGGGCAGACTGGGAGCAGTGTTGGCACTGGGGGGTGGCTGCACGTCAGCATCCCAGCGCTCTGCACGCCCCCGAGCAGCGTCATCATCGTCATCCATCAGCGCTCTGAAAGGTGCCTAATTACAGCCTCTGCTTTCCTGTTCACTTATTCATCCTCCTGCCCCAGCACCTCCTTTGTTACTGAGCTGCTGGGCTGAAGCTGCCTGGGTTGGAGCAGTGAAGGCACAGGGTCCCTCCCTGTGACAAGGTCTCACGTCCTCCGTGCTGCTCAGAGCCCCTGTGGGTGATTTGTCCCCCCCACAGGAGGGGACACCCCCAGAGGTGTCCCCACCACCCCTGGTGCTGTGCCTGGCTATGTCCTGCCTGGTCATTCCCTGTGTCCCCTCCCATGTGGCTTCAGCCACTCTGACCTCTGTGCTCTCAGTTTGCTCCCAGGCTGTGTTTCGGTGCAGAAGGTGAGGGATGAGCTCAGGGGGGAGGCAGCTGCAGAGGAAGGAGCAAATTCCCCTCTCTCATTTAATGCTCTGTATTTGTGTCTCTGTGGGGGCAGGAGCCCTTGACAGGAGCGTGGCCCTGCTTTTCTCTGCCTGTGGCTGTGCCTGTCTGTCACATCTGTGCTGCTGGGGCTCTTGTGGGCTTGTGTTTTGTACATCCAGCAGCAACAAATGTCATGTGCACCCTACAACTGAGGTGCCAGGACAGTTGCCAGGGTTTTGGGTTCATTGTCCTTGCTCCCAGGCTGGGGACAAACCTGAGACCAGGCCAGCCTTGGCCAAGTGGTTTGGATGGGCACCTTTGGGCTTGGATGGGGATCTTGGCAAAGCCCAGCTTTGGTGGCAGAGGACAAAGCTGGGTTTGCAGTGGGAGTCTCCTAGACCTGGGCTGTCACCCTGCTGCTGGGGCCTCTCCTGGCTGGGTCTGTGCTCAGGGACAAGGACACCATGGGGGCTGTGGCCAGCACCCAGTCGTGGTGACAGACTGGGATGGGACAACACCGGGAAGTCCTGGCACTGTGGGCCATGGGCTGTCACCCTGCAGTTGCCTCCCAGCCCCTCCTCATCCTGCCCCTGATGTTAATGGGCTTCTGCAGATTAGAAGCTCTCACTTGAACCCTCAAAAAATGAGTCCCTCTGTCCATGCAGGGACCAGAGGCACTGTGTGGAGTTCAGCTCCAGGGTTCCTGGTGGCATTAGTGGAACAGCTCAGTGGCAGCTGGGTGGTCTGGGATGCAGCTGAAGAGGGAGAGTCAAGCTCAGCCTCTGCTCTGGTCCAGCAGGTTCTGAGGCTGTTGAGATCCAGGTCAGGTTCACTCTCAGCCACCATTTCCCAGCAGCAGTCGAGATTCAGCTCTGACTGGTGGTTCAGTCAACCCACCTTGGGTGGAAACGAGCCCAGCACCCACCTGCCCTGCCCCCTCCCCTACTTTTAGAAGAGTTATCCACTTTGGTAGAGAAATAGAGATGCTCATGGAATATTAAACACCTCCCTAAAGCCCCTGTTGCTGATGAGTGGCTTCTGCTCCTCATTGCCTGGTGCAGGCAGTGACCTTTCAGAAATGTTGTATGTTGTGGCCGTCTCTAAATGTCTCCTCTCCTGGGAGCATCTTGTGGAGATAGAGATTCAGACATGATGTCTGTCAAGAAGAAAAGCAGATTGTGGCCAATCTGGGGCTGCCTGTGCAGTGTTGCCTGGGCCACGTGCTCGGGAATCATAAGGTTGTCTCTAAAAATAAGCGGTGGCTTCTTTCGGGTCGTCTCCTTGGTGCCGTGGCTCATCAGGGAATCCTTGGTGCTGGGGTTTGCGAGGGCTGGGAGTTCCCACGTGGGAGAGGAGTGGAGAGTCCTGTGGCCACAGCTGCTGAGGACTCAGGATGGGATCCTGGGGTGGGAAGACACTGTGGAGACACCAGGTTTGCTGGGAAGGAAGGGCAGATCCTGCCTCCCTGGGAGCTGCTCCGGCCACCCCGAGACCTGGGGCTGCTGAGCAGGAGGAGCCTCGTGAGAGGCAGCAGCTGCCACTCACCAAAATAACTCCCTTCTGTGGAAGCTTTTCATGTTCTCCAGCCGTCCCTGAAGTCACGCCCGGGGATGTTCTGTGGTGACCCAGCCGCCGCCTGGCTCCTGCACAGACAGCTCCTGCCACGCTCCCCTCCCCGTTCCTGTGCCTTGCCAGCAACATCTGCTCTGCCTGAGCAGCCTCGAGGGGGACACGAGGGTGACATCAGGAGCACGGCCACCACAGGGCTGTTGGGGATGGCCACTTGGCCACTTGGTGGCCTGAGGAGCCTCAAGGTGTTCAGCAGGTCCTGTGGGGTGGGAAGATGCTCTGTAGGGACCCTGAGGGTGCCCTCAGTGCCCACCCAGCCATTGGTGCTCCTTCTGCTCCTCCAGCCCTGCCCTCCTGCCTGCCCAGCCCAGCCCTGACCCAGAAAAGCGTGCTGAGAGCCACAGAGCCAGGAGAATTTGTTTCCCAGCCAGGCCCTGATGGGATTAGGAATAACTCTCTCCTGGATAATTCTCCATTAGGTCTGGTGATTGATTTCCTTCCTTCTTACCCCCAGCTCTGTCCTGCTCTCCCGGTTTCAGCTGGATTATTTATTCTCATGCTTGGCTTGCTAATTGCTTGATCACCAGAGCTGAGGCTTGGGCACATCCCTGGCCTCCTTTGACCCTCCAGTTTCTGCCTCTTTGTTTCTGTCTCAGCTCTGATTTAATCCCCTCCACACCCCAGCATAAACCAGGATCTTTCTGCTGCCCTGTGCAGAGGGAGAAACATGCTGGTGTCACCCCAGGAGCCAGGGAAGGAAGGAGGGATGCTCCTGAAGCTCCTCCCCATCACCTCTATCCTCCCCATGCCCCCCTCTCTTTTCTGGGGTTTTTCCAAGTTCAGTGTGCCTCCAAACCCACTGACATTGCAGACTTGAGGCAAGGGCTAAAATAAAGCTGCAGGAGCTTTGGTTTGTTTTTGGAGGGTGGCACAGGTCACCTTTGGTCCTCATTTCAGTGCCCCTGGGAACTGTGCTCTGCTCTGAGCTGCAGCAACAGCTGGAAAAACACAGTTGGATTCCCTGACCTCACATTTGGGCATCCAACTGGGCTCTGCCAGCTCCGAACGATGCCAGGACACCCCCCTGGGGATCCCCAGCAGCCCCTGGGGCCACCATCAGTGTGGGTGGTGTCACCAGTGAAGAAGACCCCAGGAACCCTCATTTTTTTCCATTTCAGCCTAAAACCATAGAGGGGAAAGGGTGTTTTTGGAAGGTGTGACTGAGGGCTCGGGTTTTCCAGCAGGGAAGAAGAAGCAGACGCCTGGATGGGCTTTGGCACAGGATTGGGGCCTGGGCTCCTCTTCAGGTCTGGAGGAGCTGTGTCCTGGGGCAGCTCTGGCTGCAGTTTTCTCTTCCCCATGGGCAGAGCTTGGAGCCAGGGAATTGTTGGCATCAGCATCCCAAGTGCCCCATCCTCTGCTCGGAGCCCCTGCCAGCAGCTCGGGGAGGCTCGAGCCCATGGAGCCTGCTTGGTCCAGCAAAGTCCTGTTCCTGGCAGTCGAGATCTCATCCTGCTCACAGCCCAGGACAGGGGAGCACATGGAGCTTGTCCTGATGGAGAGTCCAGCAGCAATCTTGGCAAGCTGTCAGGGAGCTGGGGAGCACTGCAGGGGTGCTTGGACACTCCATCCAACCCCAGCCCCATGAGCAGGGTGACAGAGTCTGTGAGGATGCTGGCACGGCCCAGCATGGTTGGCATTGCCTTCCTGGCACGGAGCTGGGCTGGGGACAGCAGCCAGGGAGCAGGGATGGCGTGGGGACACTCAGCTGCCAGGCAGGGCTGGCTGCCGGTGAGCGAGCAGCGCTCGGGGTGTTCCCAACAGCGCTTGGCTGCTGCTGGTGTTTGTAGGAGCCCTCTCCTGTCCATGCCAAGTTTGGGACACACTGGCCCTGGCAAAAGGAGCTGGCAGCTCCCTGATAACCCGTGTGACAGAGCACTGGTGTTGTCCCCCCGTCCATGTTTTCAGGGTGGGCATCCACAGTCACTTTCTGCTCCATTTGCTCCCTCCCTACTTTAGGTCTCCATCCTCTCCTGCATCCCTGCATCCCTGGAAAGATGCAGCAGCATCCCCTGGCTGCCCCTGGCCCCCACCGTGGGCCTGGAGCAGCAGCAATGGGTGCTGGAACAAGAAGAGCTCAGCAGGAGCATTTTACATCCTGCATGCCAAAGGAAGGATGAAACAAGACCTTGCTCTCACTGAGGTGTCTGTGCTCATGTGACATCTGAGCGGGAAATGACAACCTGGGCTGATTTTTTGGTCTTTATTCGCAAAAAGGGATAAATTATGGCAGCTGAGGAGCAGTTGATCTTGGAGGAGCTGGCAGGGCCAAGCTTGTGCCAGAGGAGCAGGAGCTGTTTGAAAGTGGAGAGGGGGCCAAATCCCACCTGCAGGAATCATGGAGTCCCAGAATGGTCTGGGATGGAAGGGACCTTAGAGATCATCTCATTCCACCCTCTGACATGCGTAGGGACACCTTCCACTGTCCCAGGCTGCTCCAAGCCCTGTCCAGCCTGGCCTTGGACACTTCAGGGATCCAGGGGCAGCCACAGCTTCCCTGGGGAGCCCCAAGCCAGGGTGGCTGGAGAGCAGCACTGCTCTGTGCTGCTGGTGCCTGGGACAAAACAAGCTCAGTGGTCACAAATCATGGTGGGGAAGTAGGGAATGAGGCAGGGAAGGCTCCAGGGGCTCACAAAATTGTCAAATTGTCCAAAATTGCTCTGCTCTGCTTCCCCCATTGCAGCCCCTCAGCCCCGGGCTTTGCTGGCTCTGTCCCCAGCGCTGCATGCAGCAAGCTTGTTATTTTTAAAAACAAATTAAATGAGGAGAAGAGCCTCTATCTAGGCCTTGCTCTGGATGTTAATTGCCCTGGCTCCCCAGGGGCCGGGCGAGCCCGGAAAGCGCTGCACAATCGCTGTAATGAGCTATTAATAAACAGCCCGGCTCCGCCTGGCGCTGCCCGGCGCCGAGAGGGACCGCGGGTCCCGGTGTCCCTGCAGGGGACACAGCGGCTGTGCAGCTCCTCTGCGGGATGTCCTGGGGCCGGCAGAGACCCAGGCAGGGCCAGCCTTGCTCCTGAGCTCGGGTCTGCCTGGATTTGCAGGGAATGGCTCATCCAGCTGTGGGGTTTGCTGTGGGGTCAGTGGAGCATCCGTGGCTGGGGCTGGGGGGCAGCAGGGCTGGCTGTGCGCAGGGAAAGTGTGCCCAGGGCTGGGTGTGGGCAGGGAAAGTGTGCCCAGGGCTGGGTGTGGGCAGGGAAAGTGTGCCCAGGGCTGGCTGTGGGCAGGGAAAGTGTGCCCAGGGCTGTGGAGCAGCAGGGCTGGCTGATGCTCTGGCTCTGGAGGGGGAAGGTGAGCCCAAGGCTGTGGCTCCCGCTCTCCATCTGCCAGGAAAAACAACTCCAGTGGGGCTGGAGCTTTGCTTAGAGGATCAGGTGGCCGGAGTAGGAATCAAAAGTGGAGTTGGGTTACTCCAGGCTCATCCATAATGAACTCGGGGCAGAGCCTCAGGCAGGCAGGGGAAGGGCTGGAACCCCCCAGGGCTGGCAGGGAGGGATGGTGGGCACAGGACACCATTAAAGGGGCTCCAGGGCACCTTTATTTATTGAAGAGACTCTGAATCAGATGAAAAAGTGTCACAGTAAATGGGGAGAGTTTTGTCCTGTGGGTTTGCAGGTCGTGTTTGGTAGCATTCCTTCCCATGCAGCCCCAGGGCAGAGCAAGAGTGGGACCTCCAGAACCAGGGGGACCAAGGGGAGATGCCCCCCACTCTCCCCAGAGCCAGCTCAGGTTCCTGGGGCCACCAGCCAGGCAGAGCCTTCACAAAGTGTCTCTCCTGGAAGGCAGAGGCTGCCAGGCAGCTCCAGTGTCCAGGTGGCATTTGGGGACCTCCAGTCCCCAAAGGGGGTTTGGTGCAAGGAGTGAAGCTGAGCAGTGCTGGAGAGAGGGGAGAAAGGGGCAGGGGCAGCAGTGGTCCCACCCCCCTGTCCCCCAGCTGCATCCACAATCCTGTGGTTGTGTGAAATGGTGACACTTCCCTCTTGTTTTGATTCACTGGGAGAAAAAGGGAAATGTGGCAAAATTAAGATACACAAAATGAAAGAAAAAGGTGTCACAGAATCAGAATAGAATTGGCGAGGTTGGAAATCCCTCAAAGACCGTCGAGTCCAAGCCCAGCACTGCCAAGGACACCGTTGTCTCTCAGTGCCACATCCCCACATCTGTAAAAGGTCACAGAACCCTGGGGTGTCCTGAGGGGAAGGGACACACAGGGATCATTGAATCCAGCCCCTGTCCCTGCACAGCCACCCTGAGCATCCCTCAGAGCGCTGTCCAAACGCTCCTTGAAGATCTCCATCCTTCCAAAATTGCACTGAGCAATGGGTTTAATCCCAGAGATTGCTCCTCTGGGATAATAGGGTCAGGACAGGAAATTACCCATGGAGATGGCATCCTTCCCTGAGACCTGAGCACAGAGAGGCAATAACAGCCCCCTGAGGCTGTCCCATGTGCCACCAGCCCTGGGGACAGGAAGGAGGGTGACACCAGCCTTTGGTGTCCTTTATCACACAGTGGGTGTGAGGAGCAGGAGATGCTGGGCTGGGCCAGCTCCTGCTGTCCCTGCTCCATCAGTGTCACCTCTCTGGGGGATCTGGGTCCCCATCACTCTCCTTCTGTCACCTCCTAAGCCAAGTAGCAGCCACCTCAAAAAGGGCCTTCTGGGGACCTTTTAGGCCCTGAGGACCTGCAGTGGCACCGAGGTGCAGCACTGCAGCCACGCCTCGATGGCCTTGAGCAGCCACAGATGTCACATTGTCCTCTTCCCTCGCCCCACATCCTGCTGGGCTCCCACAGACAGGTTTGGGGTCAGCCCAGAGGGACAGAAGGGAGTGTGAGACGGGCTCCCTGGAGCCACAGCTTGACCCTGGAGGTCAGAAGGGCTGGAACCAACCCCCAGGGACTGCACCCCAGTTTGTCCCAGTGCCATGGGAGCGATGGGACAAAGCCCCCGACGCTGGAGGTGTCAGTGCCCCACTCCCTGCACCTCCCCAGGGGTGGCTCTGCTCTTGGTACCCCCAATATTCTCTTGCCAGGCTCAAAAACACCCCGCAGCTCCCCAACCGAGCAACTCTGCCACTTAATTAGGTTAATGACGGTGCTTCATTAAGGAAAGGTGGCTGAGGAGTTTTCGGTGGCGTTTCCAGGCAGCCTGGCAGATTTGGGGCACGGATGGGGACAGGGAGCGGGGAAAGGGGAAGCAGAGAAAAGGGAAAGCGGCAGCGAAGTGCTAATCCCTGGAAAGGAGGGCAGCCGGGGCACGGCGCCGCGGCGTCGGTGTTAATCCCTCCTCGGCAAAGATTGTGCCCGGGGCGGCCTTAATCTGCGCTCCAGAGGGCGGGACAGGGACAGGGACAGGGACAGGGACAGGCCCTACGTGTGGCATCGAGCGTCCCCCGTCCTACAGGACCCCTCCAAGCCGCCAGGGGCCTGGGGATGATTTGTGCCACTGGATGACACCTCACACCAGGAGCAGAGGGCATGGGGCATCCCAGCTGTGTCACCAGAGGGAATGGGGCATCCCAGCTGTGTCACCAGAGGGCATGGGGCATCCCAGCTGTGTCACGAGTTGGCAGGGTCTCTACCAGCATCTCTTCGCTCCTGCCCTGCCCTTGGGGTGTCTGTGCATTATCCCAGGGTGCTCACCACCCCCTCTGCCCGTGCCTGCACCATCAGGGGCACAGAGAGGGCTGAGCCAGTGGGAGCAGAGGCTCAGGTGTGGGTCTGCAGCCCTGGCTCCTCTCACAGACCTCTCCCCCTGCCTCAGTTTCCCTGTTCCAATGGAGAGTGAGGCTCGTTTATCCCAGCTTTGCACAGGGCAGGATCTCCAGGTTGCACAGTCGGTGAAAGGGATCCAGAGAGTTTCCTGGAGGTACCAGGGCCTCATCAACCCCACGGGCCTGGGGAGCAGTGTCCAGGGACAGCTCGCAGACGGGTGATCTGTGGGGCCAGGTAGGACCTTGTCCCCGCTGACTCGACTCTCTCTCTGTCGCAGGCGCACGGCAGAACGGCAGTGAGCCCCTAGACCATGCCCCACACAATGACATGGTGGCTCCCGGTGCTGGCCCTGCACATGGTCCTGCTGTCCCCGCGGGCGGGCGCCTGCCCCGCGCGCTGCGAGTGCGCCCCGCAGCTGCGCTCGGTGCTGTGCCACCGCAAGCGCCTCACCGCCATCCCCGAGGGCATCCCCACCGAGACCCGCGTCCTGGAGCTCAACAAGAACCGCATCCGCTGCCTGAACCCCGGGGACCTGGCCCCGTACCCGCTGCTGGAGGAGCTGGATTTCAGCGAGAACATCATCTCCAATGTGGAGCCCGGCGCCTTCAGCAACCTGTTCAACCTGCAGACCCTGCGGCTGCGGGGGAACCAGCTCAAGCTCATCCCCCCGGGGGTCTTCACCAAGCTGACCAACCTGACCCTGCTGGACATCAGCGAGAACAAGCTGGTCATCCTGCTGGACTACATGTTCCAGGACCTGCGCAACCTGAAGAGCCTGGAGGTGGGTGACAACGACCTGGTGTACATCTCCCAGCGCGCCTTCTCGGGGCTGCTGGGCCTGGAGCAGCTGACCATTGAGAAGTGCAACCTGACCTCCATCTCGGCCGAGTCGCTGTCCTACCTCCAGAACCTGGAGGTGCTGCGGCTCCGGCACCTCAGCATCTCTGCGCTGGAGGACCAGAACTTCAAGAAGCTCTACAATCTCCTGCAGCTGGAGATTGACAACTGGCCACTGCTGGAAGAGGTGTCCCCCACCAGCTTCCAGGGCCTGAACCTCACCTCGCTCTCCATCACCTACACCAACATCACAGCTGTGCCCGCCGCTGCCTTGAGGAACTTGGTGTACCTGCGGTACCTCAACCTGTCCTACAACCCCATTAGCACTGTGCTGAAGGGCTCCTTTAAAGACCTCATCCGGCTCCAGGAGCTCCACATCGTGGGCGCTCTCCTGGTGTCCGTGGAGCCGCAGGCTTTCTCCGGCCTGAGACAGATCCGGCTGCTCAACCTCTCCAGCAACTTCCTGTCCACGCTGGAGGAGAGCACCTTCCACTCGGTCAACACGCTGGAGACGCTGCGGGTGGACAGGAACCCCCTGGCCTGCGACTGCCGGCTCCTCTGGATCCTGCAGCGGCGGAAGACGCTCAACTTCGACGGGCAGCAGCCCATGTGCTCCTCACCACCCGAGATCCAGGGCAACGCCCTGCGCGACTTCCCGGACTCGGTGCTCTTCGAGTACTTCACCTGCCAGAAGCCCAAGATCCGGGATCGGAAGCTGCAGCACGTGACGGCGCGGGAGGGGCAGTCCGTGTCCTTCCTGTGCCGGGCCGACGGGGAGCCCGACCCCTCCATCGCCTGGGTGTCCCCCCAGCACCGCATGATCACCACCCGCAGCACGGGGCGGGCCACGGTGCTGCCTGGGGGCACCCTGGAGATCCGCTTCGCCCAGGTGCAGGACAGTGGCACCTACATCTGCATTGCCAGCAACGCCGGTGGCAACGACACCTACTTCGCCACGCTGACGGTCAAGGGACGCCCGGCCGACGGCGCCCACCACGCCAACCGGACTTTGTACCTCAGCGACTTCAACGATACCTTCCACAACAACACCCAGGTCTTCTTGAAGTTCACCTTGGACCTCAAGACCATCCTGGTCTCCACGGCCATGGGCTGCATCACCTTCCTGGGTGTGGTGCTCTTCTGCTTCCTCCTGCTCTTCGTCTGGAGCCGCGGCCGGGGGCAGCACAAGAACAACTTCTCCGTGGAATATTCCTTCCGCAAGGTGGACGGTCCCACCACCACCACCGGCCAAGGAGGGGCCAGGAAGTTCAACATGAAGATGATCTGAGCCTCTTCCAGAGGAGAACCGTTTTCTGCAGCCCAGCCACGGGCACGGCCGTGGTGGGACAGGGCCGGGAGGGCTGTGGGAGCGCCGTCCGTGTCCCGGAGCTGGCAGAGTGACCTCGCTGTGCTGGGACATGGCTGGAGACAGGTGCCACAGCCAGCAGGGTCAGAACCATGGGGACTTCAGGGTCAGGGAGAGATGACCCCGATGTCTCAGCCCTGTGGAGAGCCCTCAGGGCTCAGGAGCTGTCCCAGGGGCTCCTGATGTAGCGAGGTTTTTGCTACCAACTATGCATTTCTTGAGCCAAAAGATCAGCAGTGTTTGGGCCTGGAAGAAAAATGCTTCCTGTTTTCCCCCCACCCTTTCCCTTTTTTTGTAAGGGACTCTTCAGAAAACTCTCCTGGTAGTTGTTTGTCGTTCTTTTCTTGTTGTTGGTGGGGGGTTTGGTCCAATTTTTTTTTTTTTAAATGATTTTCCAAGAGAAATGTCTTCCGGGGCAATGCAGGACTGGGGAGGTTGTGCCAAGCTCAGGGGTCCCCCAGCCCCTTGGCAAAGACAGACCCCCCGCTCCCAGGCACAGATGTGCCTTGAGAGCTTTTCATCCGTGGATTTAAGATCCAGCATCTACCAATGTGGGTGCGCAGGGACGCTTCTGCACAAGCAATAATAACCCTCCAGGGCCTGGCTCTGAGGAGGTGTCAGCAAGAAAAAAAAGGGAAAAAAAGGCAAAATGAGGCCAAGATCGTTAAAATCAGGAAGAGCAACCCCAGGGTGCTGCAAACCTCCCCGTCTCTGCATCCACCCAGTGGGGGGTTGGGATTCCTACAGGTTCAAAAGGCACTTTTGGGTTCATTTTCTTGGAGTTGCAAAGCCTAAATCTGCAGGAGAGCAGGACCTGGCTCATCCTGTGCAGGGAGGCCCCATGGCCCAGGAAAGAAGAGGAGAGAAAAGCTGGGAAGAAGCAGTCCAGGAGAGCATCCTGGTTGACACCTCCATCCCAGATCCTGCACCCTCTGACGCTGAGGACCACGGGCCAATGTCCCTGGGGCTGCTCCTACTGCCACAGGGGTGGTTCCTGCCTTCCCATCCCACCCCTTCCCAGGCTTTGCCGTGGCTCTGCCTCAGGGTGTGGATTTTTGTGCATAGGAGAAGGAATGCAGCTGGAATGGAAGAGCTTGGATGTGACCTGGAGGATCCAGGGAGCTGATTGCTTCCTCCTCCGCTTCCTCCTCCCATGTGCACCCTGGGGGTTGCTGCAGATCCCACCTCTGTCCCCATTCCTGCAGGGATATTCCCCACCTGGATGTCCCTTCTCCAGCCAGTGATGGTCAGGCTGGGAGCTGGAGGGGGCAGCTGCCCATCCCCTGACGGGCATCCCAGAGTGGCACCGGAGCATCCGAGGGGTTGGGAGCTTTGTGGGGCACAAGTGGCTGCTCAGAACATCCCCCCAACCCTGTTCTGCTGCCACAGGGTGCCCCCCATCCATCCATCATCCATCCATCCATCCATCCGTCCATCCATCCATCCATCCGTCCATCCATCCATCCATCCGTCCATCCATCCATCC
>NW_024519208.1:108135-161570 GCF_017590135.1 Pyrgilauda ruficollis
ACCATCCCCCATCCATCCATCCATCCATCCACCATCCATCCATCATCCATCCATCATCCATCCATCCATCCATCCATCCATCCATCCATCATCCATCCATCATCCATCCATCCATCCATCCATCCATCCATCCATCCATCCATCATCCCTCCCTCCCTGCCATGGGTCCAGCTGTCCCCGTGGCCCCGTATGCCCGGTGCCCCTCACCCCCAGCCATGCATGCCGTGTCCTGCCAGGGTCCTGTTTGATGTCTGGGGTTTTTTATCCTTGGGAAGGGGGTGGGAGGGGAGTGGGAGGGCGGGGAGGGGGTCGGGCACGGACCCTCACAGTGGGAGCAAAGGGCAGTGCAGACCTGGCACAGTTTTCTATGTTACGAGCATGTGAGATGTATTTGTGAGCAAAACAAAAAAAAAAGGAAAAAAGGGACTTTTGTGGCTCATTTGGGTTTTTCTCCCCCTTTTCTTCCCCATGTGCCTTGATAAGAAAAGGCAAAATCAGTGGGCAAAGCCTGAGCAGGAGCTGGAAAGGGCAGGAGCACCAGAATTCACACCTTGAAGCTCTCCAGACCTGCTGCAAGCTGGAAGGCCCTGGAATTCCAGCAAACCTTTCCCCCTTCCCGGGGGAATCTGCTGGGATTTGCAGCCCCTGAGTCTGTCCCCAGCATCAGTCCCACAAACCCCACCTGAACAATGTGAAACCACCTCCCAGAGGGTACCAAAGTCCATATTAATAACTAATAAATTATTAATGCATATGTGCTAATGAACTGCTGCGGCTATTAATCAATTATTAGTTATTAATGCAGTATTTAGAAGGATGTGCCAAAAGTGGAGGGTGTAAAGGCAGCACCTCAAGTCCTGATGGCAGTAAAATTGGGGTTTGGGGTGGGAGCGGGGCATTTAAAAGGAGTCACATCCACCCCAGAGTGCACACAGGGAACCAAATTCCTTGGATGGGGCTGGAAAATTGGGCACGTGCCAGGGGAAACTGAGGCACGGGGGGGCACTGCAGTGGGGCCATGGGGCAGGAGCCAGTGGGGAGAAGGAGGGAGTTTGTCCTCCACAGAGTGACCCTCCCAGTGCCCTCCCCATCCCCCCAGCCCCAGGGCACAGCCCAGGGTCCCCTTGTCCAAAGAGAAAGAGAAGCTGGGGAAAAAAGTTATGGAAATGGTGCCTTGGAGTGTTCCAAGAGATTACAGAGTAAAGTCCCAAGTGCTGCCTGGAAAGATCAGACTCAAACTGAGTGTTCCTGTGGACCAGGTCATCCATTCCAACTGCAGGAACTACCAAAAAAAAGAAATTTAAAAAGCAGATTTTTTTGGTATCTCTATATATTAACACAATTTTCTTGGAAACTCCGAATAGGAGCACATCCACACTGAACACAGATATTTTAAACCATTCCATCCACTGATTTTCAGGGTAAAAACATCATTATTTTAACCTTTTACCCTTTGGCGAGGCCACATCCTGTGAGCTGCACCTGCCATGGGGCAGTGTTATGTTGGCACCAGTTTTATGTTTGAGGGGGCCACCTGTCCTTGTGTCCCCCTCAAAGGGGTCGCTGCCCCTCCCCAAACCCCCCCCCGTGTCCCTTTCGCCCGCCCTGTCCCCTGCCAGCCCCGCTCCCGGCTCTCCCAGCACGGACTGGGCTGGCACTGGGAGCAAAGCAATGCCTCCATCTGCTGGAGAAACGAGCCCTGGGCCATCCAGGCCGGAATTCCATCGCCCACCACTCCCTGGGGGCCGGGGGGGCTCCCGGCTCCCTCCCCACCACCCGCGGGGGGGTGGCCCTGGTTGCCAAAGAACCGCGAGGCTGCAGCCCCCAGGGGCTGGGCGAGAGCTGCCGTGGGAGGAAGGAGGAAATTGGGGTTTTTCTCTCATTTCCTGCTTCAAGGCGCGTTTTGTGGCACGGGGAGGTGAAGAGTCGAGGTTCCAGCTCCTGCCTGTGCCCGAGGGTGTGGGGGCACCGTGGGAGCCAGGACTGAACCCCCTGCTCCTTTTGGGGGTGGCTGCAGGATGGAGATGATGGAGATGCTGAGAGAGCAGCCAGGGGGGTTCAGTGCCCCAGGGATCAGCCCTGAGCTGAGCACGGAGCATCCCCACAGCACCCTCGGGCTGCTGAACATTGTCATGGGGGGAAAAAAAAAAGCAGCAAAAAAATAAAGAAAATTAGAAAACTGCCATTTTCCAGCAGCTGCGTTTAAAGATCCTATCTCCCACTGGGAAGAGAAACCAATTTCCTTACAAAGAAAAAAGGCTGGAGCTAAGAAAAGCTTCCCTGCATCAGTCCCCCAAATCCAGGGAAAAAAGGGCTCAGCAGCTCCTGGACCAGAGTCTGCAAAGGCTGTCAGTGCCATCAGGGCCGTGTCCTGCAGCTGATTTATCCACCTGGAACAGGCAGCAGAACCCACCAAAGGATTCAGGGATGCTCCATTAAATGAGAATTGCAACAGGAAATGACTGTCCTTGTTAAGGGCTTGGGTGGCTTTTGAACTTGGCATTTTCTCCTTGGTTGAAATAAGACAAATGAGGAATTTTACAGCTAAAAGGCAGTTCCTGGCTGCCCCTCTTTCCCTGGCCACTTCTCTCTAGCTTGGCAGGGTCACAGGGATGGCAGGAATTCTGTAATTTTATTCCTACCATTTTCTGGTACTTCTTAAAGGTAATTTTATTCATTAGGGAAAAACAGTGAGGCTTCTAACAAGTTTTTCATGTGTGAGGTGGGCAGGCCCTGGCACAGGGTGCCCAGAGCAGCTGTGGCTGCCCCTGGATCCCTGGCAGTGCCCAAGGCCAGGCTGGGCAGGGCTTGGAGCAGCCTGGGACAGTGGGAGGTGTCCCTGCCATGGCAGGGGTGGCACTGGATGGGCTTTGAGGACCTTTCCAACCCAAGCCAGTCTGGGTTGCTGGTGCAACGTGGGGTGGATGGTGCAGATTGTCCCCTCCCAGAGCCCTGCACCTCCTCCCTGAGCTGGATCCAAGCATGACTCAGCCCCACAGGATTTTTTATCAGCTCTCACACACGGCTGCAGCACCCAGAAACAGCCACAGCCAACAGCCACAACCTCCGGCTGGCCTGGGAAAAACAGAAATAAATACACGGGGAGGGAGCTGTGAGCTCCTCATGGGGGTGGCTGCAGGCTCCCAGCACCCCTCCAGTCCCACCCTGGCCCCCAAAACCCTGCAGAGGTGCCTGGACCCGGGGTCCTGCTGTTCTTGGGCTCAAGCAGTGAAATTTTCTGTTTTCCTCATGGAAACCCACATTTCCCAAAGGCTGCTCATCCCAACCTTGCTGCCCCCAGGAGAAATCCCTGCAGCTCCCTTCCCACAGCACCCGCAGTGGCACCACTGGTGACTCAAAGAGTGAATAGAAGGGAGGAAATATTGAAATATTTAGGGTTTAGAGTGTTAAGAAGTGAGTTCATCCTAGAGGGGACAGACACGAATGGTAGGATTTTTTTCAGCTGAGTTGGGTCACTTGGTGCACTTTGAGCATCTGTAAAGCTGTGGGAGACGAAAAAAAAAAAAGGTTTTTTCCAAGGGCTGGGCTACTCTCATGCAATGGGCTACAGGAAATCCCAGCAAAAAGACAAATCACAGATCAAAAAATATTCTGAGTTGGAAGAGAAGCACAGGGATCACCACCTCCAGCTCTGACAGGAACTGAACCCACAACCTTGGTCCAAGGAAGAAAATGAAAATATTCCTCCTTGTCATCCCACCCAGAGGAAGGGGAATTAATTCTGTGACTTGAGGGGGGTTTGGGGGGGCAATCCCCTCCTCAGAGCAGCTGCCACCCTTAAAGCCATCCCTGGAGCCATCCAGGAAGGAGGAGCAGCTGGAGGGACACGAACCCACGGGTGGCACTGACCGTGACACAGTGACCACGGCCGGGGATGGAGGGATGCCAGGGGGCTCCGGGGGCTGCCGGGGAGCGAGGCCAAACCCCGGCTGGGCCAAACCCCGGCTGAGCCAAGCCCCGGCTTCCTTCAGCCGAGCACGGAGCAGGTTTTGAAACCACATCCTGCCCGGCCTTGCACAAGGTGCGCCCCGAGCGCGCCATGGGCAGCGCCAGGAGGGGCTGGGATGGGCAGCGGGAGCTGCTGCGGCTCCGGGATGTGCAGCTGGAGCCCCGCGGGACCCCCTCGCTGCCAGGGACACCTCACAGGTACCGAGGGGCTCTGCAAAGGGGAAGGAGCTGCTCGGCACGGCTGCTGCCCCGACCCAGAGCTTTGTGGGGTCCCGGGGGGCATTGCGGAGTTGGGGGCACCATCTGGGGTTGCTCGGCCAGAGCTGAGCTTTGAATGTTCCAGCAGAACGGGGAGCTTTAGACAAAGCCACCGTGGTTTCGGTGTCGCTGGTGGCAGCAGGGTCAGAGCCCCGGGCCAGGACAGGGAAGTGAAAGCAGCGGCTCCATCCCAGCGCCCTCCTCCTTCGGGCTCCCTCCCCGTGCCCAGACCCCTGTCCTGCCCCCCAGGCTTGGCTGGGGGTGTCCAAGGCCTTTCCTGCTCTTGTCCCACACCTCTGCCATCGTTGTGTCCTCCCTGGGGTCACCCAGCAGGGACCACAGGTGGCACATCAGCCCCGGGCACCCACGGGTGTGTCCCATGCAGGTGGGAACCAGCGCGTGTGGAGCCCCCGGGGAGCTCCCACCCCCAGGATTTCCCAGCGCGGCACCTGGAGTCACTGTGCCACCAAACTCCCGGTGTTTCTCCCAAAAACCGCCCCGCCAAGGCTCCCCAGACCGCTGCTTCCCCTTTTGTGCGCGTTCCTCCCCCGAGCCGGCCCCGGAGGCAGCGGAGCCGCGGGGGTGACGCCGGTCCCGGCTCCGTGCAGGGCTCGCTCCGCGCTGCTCAGCGCCAGCCTGGACCCGCCCGGCCCCGGCCTGGCCGCCCCCATGCCGGACACGCCGGGGGGCTGCCCCCCTCGGCCCCCCAGCTCAGCCCTCATCTACAGCAACGTGGGTGAGTGACCTCCTGAGCCCGCTGTGCCCCTGCCTGCCGAGCTGTCACCTCGGGCAGTGGCACTGCTGTCCCTGTCCTTCCCCCCGTGCCACCCCTCTGGCTGGTGTTGGGTGTGGCTTTGGGGCTGGAAGTATGCAAGGGGCAAAGAACAACGTGCTGTACTTCCATTCCACCCCATCCCATCCCATCCCATCCCATCCCATCCCATCCCATCCCATCCTCTCTTCTCCTCTGTCCTGTCTGTCCTGTCACGTCTGTCCCTCCCTCCCCAGGAGAGCTGCGGGCCCACCTGGTTCCGCGCAAGGCCAGCCGAGGGGAAGGCGCTGGGAGACCCCTCCCCCAATCCAAGCCGGACCCCCTGCCTCCCCCACTGCCCAAAAAGCAGCTCCAGCGAGCCGAGTCCCTCCCGGAGCCGGGACCATCCCAGCGCTGCCGTGACGACCCCGAGCCACGGGCTGGCAGCATCCTGTACAGCATCCCCGCAGGGCAGCTGCAGCCCGGGGAGGGGGCTCCCCCGCGGGACAGACCCTCCTGGGCACCCAAGAAGCCCCTGACCAAGTCCCAAAGCCTGGGGGAGCCGCTGGCCCGAAGCAGCCCCCAGAAAGCCCCCTCGGCCAGCCTGAAGGAGCTGACATTTGGGACAGCAGACGGGGAGCTGGGGCAGCTCCTGGAGAGCCCAGCCGGGGTCTGTGGGGTGGTTTTGGGGTGCCACGAGGCCTCCCTGGCCCGGCTCTCGGCTCTCATGCAGGAGGAGCTGGTGGGGCCCGAGGAGAGGCAGCAGCTGCTGGAGGCAGAGCTGGTGGGGAAGCGCTGGTCAGCGTTTGGGGTCCTGGACCCCCAGCCCTGCTGCCAGAGCGGGGACGCCTGGTACTTCAGGGTGGGCTTCACCTTCGAGCACAGCCAGCTGCAGTTTGCAGCCAAGGTAAGGGGGAATCGGGGTGAGAGGTCTGGGTGGTGCAGAGGGAGCCAGGAGATCCGGGAGCGTTGGCTTTTCCACGGAACACGACGCTGGGGCCACTTCCCCTTTGTGCAGCCACTTCTGCATTGCTGGATGACACAGTGCTGCTGGCAGGGGCTGGCTGATGAGGGTGACACTTCCCCTGGGGACAAGGGACACGTCAAAAGCAGCCCTTCTGGGGGACATGTCCTGGTAACTCAGCCAGAGGGGCCAGCACATACAGAGGAGAGGCTGGAGCAGAGCTGGCTGCCCAGGAGAGCAGGATGAGAGCCCAGCCTATCTGGGGGCTGCACCACACTCATGTCCCTGCTCCAGCTCCATTCCTGGGTTCAGAGAGACCCCAGCAACACGTGTGGGTCACTGCAGGGCTGGTGGCCCTGAGCTGGCAGGATGACCCAGCCCAGGACAAGGCTCTGTCCTTGCACAGCTGGCCCTGTCCTCTGTGTCCCTGCAGGTCCCCAAGCCGTGCTGCTCCAGCCTGGGGATGCAGAGCTTCCTGGGGACACACTGCAGCATCCAGCGCCTGCTCGGCCACTTCACCGACCGCCTCCCTCGGGAGCTGGTGCTCCCAGGAATCCCTGGAACACAGAGCCAGGGCCCTTCCAGAGAGGAGCCAGCCTGTCCTGCTCCCCAGCCTGTCCTGCAGGTGCTCCTCTGTGCCGAGGTTCCCCAGCAGACCCTGGCAGACTTTGTGAAGGGCTCCCACGCTCTGCACAGGACCAGCCCCGGGCACTACGAGCGCCTGGGCTGCCTCCTGCTCCTGCAGCTCTGCATGGGGCTGGAGCACCTCCGGGGGCAGAACGTGGCCCAGGGGGACCTGTGCCCCGAGAACCTGCTGCTGGTGCAGTGCCCGTGTCCCCCCCAGAGGCAGAAGGAGCTGCTGGGACTGTCCCTTCCACGGCTGCTCATCAGCAGCTTCTTCAAGGTGCAAGAGAAGCAGAGACCTCGTTCCAGCAGCCAGGAGCAGGACTGGAGCCAGGCTCTCGCTGCGCCCTCCCCTCCAGCAGCAGCTGAGCTGAACTTGGGCAGGCTGATCTATCAGATCTTGCACGTGGACATCTCCCTGGAGAACATTTTGGGCTTCAGAAGCAAAAGGCTTCCCGACATCCCCTCACTGTCCATCTACTCGGCGGGACTGAAGCGCTTGGCCTCGCTGCTCCTGCACAGGGATCCTGTCCAGAGGGTGTCCATCGAGCAGGCCAGGGCCATCCTGCAGGTGCTGCTCTGGGGGCCACGCCAGGAACTCTTTGCCAGGAGCAGGAAGAGCCTCGAGCTGCTCCAGAGGTGGCTGCAGGTCAAGAGGGCTCTGCTGCTCCTGAGGTTTGCAGAGAATTCGGTTGGGGCCAGGGTCAGCCCCGGCCTGGAGGAGTGGCTGTGCTGCCAGTATTTCCAGGGGATCACTGAACACACCCTTTACCAGGTCACCCAGGTTCTCTATGCCCCCTAAACCACCTCCAAGTCAGCCCACCCAAAGGTCTCCTCAAATCCAAGAGCTCATGAGGGCCTGGCCAAACCTGTCCCTGCCCATGGCAGGGAGGTTGAAACTAAATTATTTTTAGGGTCCTTTCAGCCCAAATCATTCCATGATTCTATGAAATCCACCAGTTCCTGAGAAATCCAAGCAGGTCTTCACTGGGAAAGCTCTGCATACCTAAACCCACGCCCCCCATAGCCCATGGATAATGAAGTGTGTAAAACCACAGGGTGTGGGTTTATACACTCAAACAATTTTTGCATGATACTCTAAGTCTGGTTTACCAGAACACCCGAGGAAAGGCAGCTGGATGGGAGTTCCAAGCACTAATTTAGTGGCTGATAATCCCAAATAAAGATTATGGAGTTCAGACTTCGAACAAAACCCCCTCAGAGCCTTTTTGCAGCCACCAGGTTTTTGCTGTTTTAAATAACACTCAAAGCCACCCATCACAGCTCACTGGTCTCAGCAGAGGAGAAACAACAGCTCCTTCAGCCTGTGCTTCCCAGAGACAATTTGTGGCACAGTCACTAATAAAAATGACATTTTAAAGGAAAAAATACAGCTTCAATAAAACCTGAAGCCGAGCCTCTCAAACACTGGTCCTTTATGTGCTTCTCTGCCAGCATTACACACTCCAGGGATGGATCCAGAGGGAAACACAAAGCCAAACTGCCCTGCCTGCTGGTGATTACCCAGAACAGCCTCCATGGGCTCTGGTGAACAGCTCAGGTGAGTTCATGGGCACCAAGGCAGGGCTGTGGCATCTGCTCCTTGCTGTGAAACACTTGGCAGCACGTGGGACCAGGACCCACTCCCCAAATCCATGCAGATGCCCAGGGACCAGCACAGTGAAGGTCATTTAAATTATTCCTCAGCAATTATTAATCCACTCACAGCCATCTAGACTGGGTATCAGGAAAAATTCCCTCACTGAAGGAGTGATCAGGCATCAGCACAGGCTGCCCAGGGCAGTGCTGGAGCCACCATTCCTGGGAGTGTTCAAACAACGTGTGGATGTGGCACTTGGGGACATGGGTTAGTGGTGATGGGGTAATAGTCAGACTCCATGGTCTTAGGAGGTTTTTCCAGCCTAAACAATTTCATGATTCAGTGACTCCATCACCTGACAGCAGCAAGGCTGTGCACACAGTGGGACAGAGCCTCCCCACAGCTGCTGTGCCCAGGGATGTGGCAGTGGCTCCCCAGGCAGTCACCAGAGCCTGGGGCATGGCTGGAGTGGGGAGGATTCCTCCTCGGAGTCCCCGAGCTCCAAAAAACAAAAATAAACCAAAGCTGGGACCCTGCAGAGAGCAGCTCAGTCCCAGCTCCCTGGTTGGTTTGCTCCCACCTGGAGCAGCACCCAAATCCCCCAGTGCAGCCTCCCTGCCCAGGCTGGACCCCATCAAGCCTGGCACAGAAATGGAGCTCAGATCTCATTCCAGGTGTCCCGGGAGAGCCCAGCCCCGCTGTCCCTGCGTCTCCTGCAGTATTTGCCGTGGCTACCAGAGGGCAGTAAAGGCCACGGCACAGCCCCTCATCCCGGGGACACAAAGCCAAACCCGCTGCCGTGGCTCCTGCCCAGCCCCAGGCCGGCAGCTCCAAGGCTCCACAGCCCCCCAGTTCTGGTTTGCAGCGTGGGTGACCCCCTCCCCTTCTGCCAGGAGCATCCAAAGTCAGCAAAACGTCCCATGGAGGCAGGACCAGGCACATTCCACACTCCCGTCCCTGTGGAGAGCAGAACATGGCACAGGTACCACGTTGCAGAGGAAAACAGGGATTTTTCCAGATAACCAGAGAAGTTCAGCCCCGTGCCAGCCTGTTGAGCAAAACAAGGACACCCTCCCTTGGTCATGCCACCACTGTGATATCCTGGAGTATCCTGAGCTGGAAGGGACCCTCAAGGATTATCAGCCCCTGTCCCTGCCCAGCCACCCCAACAAGCCCACCCTGAGCACCCCTGGCAGCGCTGTCCAAACGCTCCTGCAGCTCTGGCAGCCTTGGGGCTGGGACCATTCCCTGGGCAGCCTGGGCAGTGCCAGCACCCTCGGGGGCAAGAACCTTTCCGTGAGCTCCATCTCAAACCTCTCCCAGCCCAGTCTCGTGCAGTTTCCCAGAGTCCTGGCACTGGCCTTCCAAAAATCCCTCCAGGACGAGCACAATTGTAGGGCCACGAGAGAACTGGGAAGAGCCAAATAAAGTGCCCAGGAAGAGCCCCCACTTTGCATCACAGCACTGCTCACACACCCCCAGGTTACTCTGTGCTGCAGCTCTGAGGAGTTTCAGGGAATATTTCAGTGTATTCCATGGGATCCCAGCACTGCTAAGCCCAGGGATGGGCTGTGGGGGAAACTTTAGGGCCTTACACATTTCACAGCACCCAGAGACTTCTACTCACACCCAACAGAACCTGGTGAAATAAACCCATCCCAGGGATTCCCTGCTCCAAGGTTTTATAGAGGATTCAGCAGCTCCAAACAAGCCTGCAAGTACTGAAAAATATGGAAATACCACATTTTAAAGCTCAACCCCTTTAGAGACTTATTTTTTGTAACTTCAGTTCAAGGTTTGTTAACTCCAGCATCACAAGGAGCCCCTCTCCCCCTGTGCTCACCATGCTGAACACCAAGGGGTGTCTGTGGAGCCCCAGCATAGCCCCCTCCTCACCCTTCAACCACAATCTGCCCCCCAGAAGCCTGCCCAGCCTCGGTGACATCTCTGAGCTGCAGGAGTGCCACACACCACCCCAGCTCACAGCCAGAATTCCTGGAGTCGCCTGCACACACTGGAAAGGCTGCACTGTTAGGGGACCACTAAAATTCCAGGTATTTAAGTTGCATATTTGGTATTTAAAGCAGCCATGGGTCGAGCTGATCACATTCCACTTGAGACTTCCCAACCAAATCACACCCTGAATATCCTTCAAAACACTGGCAGAGCAGGCAAGCACTGCTCCTAATTAGCACACCTGCTAATTACTCACTAAAAGTAGACTTTTCCAGGATTGCTGGATTATTCCAAGCCCTGTCAGAGCACACCCATGAGTTCCAGTCAAGCAAAGAACAAGCAAAGCCTTTCCACACCTGCAACTTTAATGGTTGGGGCAGTTCCAGAGCCACCTCTTCAAGAGTGCAAGTCTTTAAACAGCTTAAAACCAGCAATAAAAAGTAAAATATAAATTTTTATTTAGAATTAAAGCAAATACTTCAGTATCACAAACACAATATTAAACTTCAAGAAATATACTGCTAAATTTGGAGGGAGCATTTATTTTTGCACAACCACGACATGCGCACAAAATCCAGAGAAAGATGTGGAGTCTGAAATTTTCAACATCTCACCGCCAAAGCAGCTGGGTCACACAAGGTTTCGTACAAGAGTTAAGATAGACTGGAATAAGATGTTGACAAAATTTCTACAGAATCATCTTTATAGACAACAAGAAAGCTCTAAAGAGGCAAACATTGCAATCTAGTCTTCTTCTGCTGAGTCTCTCTCAAACGTGTAGGCCATGAAGCAAGCATCTGGTCTCTTGGGGACAAGGGGATGCCCTGGTCTCACAATCTCAAAGCCCAAAAAGCTGAAAGTACGGAGCAGTGCAGCTAGAAAATAAAGCAGGAGACAGGTTTCACCCACGGGATACTGAAAAAAAAACCCTTACATTTCCACCAGAAGGCATTTTGTGTCTCTGGAGGCGCAGGGAACACCCACCTCTGTCATCTCTGTTCTTGTGGAAACAGATGAACACGTGCTCAACTCGGAGCTGTTCTTCAGCAAACTCGAGAAGAACTGCAAAACTGCAAGAGAAACACCAGGGGTTCAGTGCACAGGGCATGTCCTGGGATGGGAGGGACCCACAGGGACCATCCAGGCCAAGCCCTGCCCTGCACAGGCACCCCAACAATCCCACCCTGATTGTCTGAACAATTCCAGGAGCTCTGGCAGCAAGTGCTCCTTCAGAGAGAGTTACAAGGCCCTGAGAGCCAATCCACACAGGAATTCCTAGGGAAGGGGCACAGGCTGGAGCCTCACCAGATCCCTGAACCCCAGGCAGAAGTCAAGGGCAGGACTCCTCAGGGGCACAGAAAAAGCTGAAGGAGCTGCAGTGACAGACTCAAACAGCCTGGAAATCTCAGTGCCTAAACCAGCCTGAAATCCCAGACTTTGGGCTGGTTCTGCCTGCAGCCCTAAAACCAGGCTCACAAGAGAGCCTCAAGAACCAAAATTAAACTTTAAAAATACAAAGAGCAAAGTGTTCTCCTACCCCCCTGAGAGGCCTCGTGCTACCCCACAGGCAAGTTCTCCCTGACCCACCTGTCCTTGCTCCCCTCAGGCAGAGCACCACTGGGAATTTCGATGTAGAGGTTGTTGTTGTTCAGCACTGCTCTCCAACTGATGTGTTTGGCATCTGTAAGCCTTGACTGGACATTGAGAATTCTTGTCCTGTTGTTAGGTGTTAGTTCTTCTGTGACATTCAGCCGATTATCCTGCAGCAGGGAGAAGGGCAGAGTGATTTTCCCGTTCATTTCCAGAGGAGGGATTGAGGCAGGGAATGCTGTCAAGCTCACCACGAGCCGTTTGCCCCTCATACTCACCGAATAAAATAAATTAGCTGAAAGATTGTGATCCCTCTGACTATTCCCTCGCCCACCTGGGATCTTCAGGGGTGGGTGAGGGACATCAGGAGCACCACCGAGGCCCCGGACCCAGGTTACTACAGCAATTGAAGGGAACCCTGGAACTGCAAAGGAAACATGGTTACACAGGCAGAAGGTTTGGACAAAGCCCTGGGACCTGCAGCATTTAAACAGTGTTAAAAAAACCAAACCTAGGCCAAAGGACTCCTCCCACTGCAAGTGGGAAGACAAAGGAAGCTCCACACCAGGGACAGTGCCCAGGGAGCTGCCACTGCAGTATTTTGAGTGAAGACTCACTTGGAGATGAAAAATACTCAGGCTGAGTGAGCCAGGTGTGTTTCTGTGCCAGGGCAGGCCTGATCTGAGCTCAGGACAAGAACCTTTCTGCAGGAATGTGCTGGTTTCTGCCCTGCTTGTTCCCAGGCAGCACAAACCCCCAGCCCAGCAAGGCAGGGATCACTTTTCTCTGGGATATTCACCACCAGACCTTCCCAGGCAATTCCAGGGAATCATCTCCACCTCCAGAATTTTCTGTTTGAGCTGAGGCCACACCTGAACCTCTGCAAAACCTCCAAAACCACCTCCACACCTCTTCCCACTGAACTCCTCAGAGCGAATCCGCAACGCTCAGCACTCGAAGAGAAAAACACTGTATTTTTGAAGACGTGAGGAACATTTCTAAGGTTCTCCTCATCCTTTTCAAGGCTGTTTCACTCCTCCCGTGGCAGAGCAGCGCTGGCCCCTCCCTCTGCACCATCCTTCACCCGCAGGCTCCACTCTTGAGTTGCGTCATCTCAGCAGATGCAGCAATCGAGGCCCTTGGGGGAATTTTCACAATCGTCCTGTCTCCGGGTGCCAGCAGCAGCCACTGCAGCCATTTGCAAATCCGAATAAACAGCTACAAAATAATCCACCATTTTGCACCCGAGCTGCGGGGTTTGAATTGGTTTGGGTTTTTTTGGTTTTTTTTTTAATTTCTTTTTTGGTTTATTTTGTTTGTTTCTTTTTTAATGAGCTTGAAACTTGTGATGAATAATCCGTATTAGAAAGGCTGGGAATGGGCAGAGAGATTAAATATTATGTGCTGGAAGGTAAATTATATTTTAATATGAAGCAAGGGTAACAACTGCGAAGTTTTATTAAAAATACAAAACCTGCACTAACTGAACATATTATTTTAATAAAATGAGTATCCAACCCATTATTTTAAGCTCTTTGAAAGAGATGTTTTTCCTTAGTACCAACATTATTTATTTTTATCTGAGAACGACTGTGAGCTATACATTTTTAATCTCCCTCACAAATAAACCTTTAAAAACCTTTTCCAAAGGTGTGCTGTGGCAATCTTCAATAATTTCACTTTTCTGCCCCAAAAAGGCGGTGCAGAAGGTTTACGACCATAAATACATTTTTAGTGATGTTTACGTGCTCTTAGTGAGAAAAAACCCCAATCTTTAGCTCGCAGTTAAATATAAAAAGGGTTAAAGAACTCCTTCCACAGCCCACACACGAGGTGGAAAGGGCAGATCGATGTCCTGAGCATCCACCGCTCCACACCAGCCACCTTAATTCAGGTATTTTCTTTCTTCCCAGCACCTGTGGGGGGTGTTTAATCTTTCGGTTGAGTTTTTAACCAACAGCTCTCGTAACACTCTTACCCTCGATTAGTTTTGCGGAGTGTCCACGGTTACATAAGGGGATAACAGCCTTCAATCCTTCAATATCTTTGCCTAATCCCCCCCCCCCCCCCCCCCAGCTCTGCCCTGCCCGGAGCCTCTCCCAGCCCGGGGGTGCCCTCGGGGGTCCCTCCCAGGGCCGGGACAGCGCTGGGGCCTCAAAATCCCCTTTTTTTGGTGCTTTTTCCACCCTCCCGTACCGCCTTGCCCCGCGCGGCGGGGGCAGGCCGCCCCTCCCCCGCTGGCCACGCAGCGTCCCCCGCCCCTCTCCGGCCACCAGGGAGGCGACAACGAGGACGAGGAAGAGGAAGGAGGCAGCGAGGGCCCAGCGGTGCGAGGCTGAGGGAGGCCGCGGCGCCTCACCTGCTCTGTCCGGTACTGAGGCTCAGCACAGCGGGCATGATGGTGCTTTTATTCCCCTCTTTCTCTCTAGCGAAGCAGTGGCTGTTGAGTATCCGTTGCAGGGAGGATTTCACCATCCGGCCGCTCTGGTCCGAACCCCGAAACCCTCCGCCGCCTCCGCCCCCCGCTCCCCAGGCGCTGCTACACAAAATGGCACCGCGGCCCCAGTGCCTCCTTATATAGCCTCCTCTGCCACGCCCCCTAAAAGATCACGCCCCCTCACCGCGTGCCACACCCTCGCACGGGGAAACGGCGTCTGTTGGACAGTTTAGGTGTCTATTAGACTATCTCGCTGTCTATTGGTCGAGCGGAGCGCGAGGGGTGGGACATCGGCTGGGTGTTCTGCACGGGAGGCGGGGGGGTAGCGGCGCGTGATTGGCTGCGCGCGCCGCAGGCGGGGCGGGGCCTGGCGGGGCATCGGCCGGCGGGCGCCCCTCAACCCCTCACTGCCCTCGGAGCCGCCGGTTCGAGTCCCGCGCCCGCGCCCCGCCCGGCTGAGGTAACCGGGGGAGGAGCGGGGTGTGAGGGAGCACCGGGAGGGAGAGACGTGAAGAGTCATGGAAAAACACGGGCAGATGCGTAGGGTGCAGCCCTGGGGCTGGAAGCAGCGGAGGGGCGGCCGCAGGACCACCTGTGGGACCCCGAGGGCATCCCGCCCTCAGAGCTTCTGGTGCTGAGGGAAAATTTTAATTAAAAACTAATAATAAACCCGCCACAAGTAGTGGGGTGGGTCCCCGAAAAGTCGGGCTCTGGGGTTGGGAGCTGGTTTTGTGGGGAGTGTCTGGCTGGTCTCCTTTGGCCTCGTTGTGGTTTATGGATTTATAGGGGAATAGGGATGGGGAGTAGTTGGGTTGTGGATTTAGAATGGAATAAGGATGGGAAATAGTTGGTTTATGGATTTATAAGGGAACAGGGATGGGTGATAGTTAGTTTATGGGTTTATAGTGGAAAAGGGATAAGGAATGGATGGTTTATGGATTAATAGGGGAATAGGGATGGGGAATGGTTGGTTCATGGATTTATAGTGAAATAAGGATGAGGAAGGGTTGGTTTATGGATTTATAAGGGAGTAGGGATGGGGAATGGTTGATTTATAGGGGAATGGGGATGGGGAATGGTTGGTTTGTGGATTTATAGGGACATAAGGATGGGGAACAGTTGGTTAATGGATCAGTTGGGAACTAGGGGTAGGGAATGGTTGACAGTGATGATCTTTTAGGCTAAAAAGGCTTTTCTGCTGTGCCTTCACGAAGAAGTGGGTAAATTCTGGTTATTTACACAGCAGAAGTTGGGCTCATCCCTCTAACAGCCAAGCCATGCCCTCTGCTTTCCATCTCCTGCCAGGGGCTTGGAAATCTGAGGCTTGGGAATGTGGTTGGGTCTTTCTGCAGTGCCATGACAAGAACAGTCTGGAGGAAAGGATGGGAATTTGGAAACAGGACACCCCCACTGCTCTTCTGGATGGGACTGATGGAAACAGCTTCATGCCTTGGGGGTGAGGGTCAGCCTTCAAAATCCATCTTGAAGCAGGAAATACGCACAAAAAGCTAAACAGGTCGTCATTCCCATGGGTTTGGGAATCAAATCTTTGGCTGAGCCGTTTCTGATAATTTCAGCCTGAAAACCAAGGCAGAAGCACATCCAGGGCACATCCTGAGCAGTGGATTTTATCCTGTATGGAAAGAGAGCTCAGAATAGTGGTGTAAGTGACAGTGGTTGCAGGCAGGGATGCCTTGTAAGTTAAGTGGGGAAAGGTGTTTATAGAACCAAATAAAACTGCTAAAGAGACATTCTAATTGTTTTAAAAAATCATGGTTTTCCATTAAAAAACCTGTTGATGGCTGCATTTCTTTTTTTCTTCATCAACTTGGGGCACAACACACCTGTTTTATTGCCTGCAGCTACCAGAGCTGCATTTGGCCACTTCTTAGGGGGTTTTATTACTACCTTATTTTTATTTGCTTGAAAATATCCCCATCCAGGAGCTCTGAGCACAATGGATTGATCAGCTCCACTTTGCAGAGGGGTCATTGTCTAAATCTCCACTCACCTTTTGTGTCCCAAAGCTGGTGGGATAACCCAGGATGGAACAAAGTGTCAAATAAAAAAAGTGCCAAAATAAAACAGTGTCTGCTGTCCTGCAGCTCAGAGGAGAAGCCTGGCCTGGCCAGCAGCCAGGGAAAAAAAAAATCTGGGAGTCCTGGAAAGTAAAAGGGATGAGAAGAAAGTCCTTTTCCTGCTGCAGGCATCTGCCCTTAGCTCCCAGAACACGACGTGAATGGAGCTTGTGCTCACCTCAGCCTCGAGGGTGTTGATTTATGGAGGGGAAGCTCTTCTGTTTAATGCATTGCCCAGAGTCCAGCCTGAAACAATGGGATAGCTGCAATTCCGGAATATCCAGACCACCCAGAGCACATCAGGGGAGGTTTAGCAATTCCTGGTTTGTGTGTTGTGCTAGGCAGGTTTTCCTGCTGGGGGCTGGAGGTGTCAGGGGGTGGAAGGGCCACATTAGCATTCTGTGATAGATTTCATTATTTCCAATAATGGCATTTATTATTCCTGTAGTAATCCGCCTGTAAGTCCGTATAATGGCTCTGTGTGAGTGGAATCAGTGCTGCAGCTGTTTCCTCTTCCCTGAGAACTGGGAACAGCTTTGCCCTTTGAATCCCTGTCACCTCCATGGTCCATCACTCCATTTCACAGCTGAGTGCCTGGAGAGCTCCGGGAGCTCTGCAAAAGCCCAAGCAACCTGTGCTGGGTTTGTGTTAAACACCACGGGGGATTAGTTCCAGCTGCAGTTTTGCTGAGATAGCCCAACTTCCACTTTAGCAGGGACACCGATTCAGAAATCCTCACACAGAAGCCTCTGACTCACAATTTTGGGATTATGGCTGAGGCAGTTGGAGATGTTGCCATCCCCAGCTGGTTTTTGCCATGACTGCCCTTCCTGTGGCAGAGTAACTCTGCAGCAGGGTTGTTGCTCCAGCTGCATTCCCAGTTTGGCATCACAGTCCCTGGAATTACCTCATTCAGGGGGCAGTGAACCCTGACAGTCTGAGCAGCCCAGCTCTGCTGTGGCACAGCAGCTTTCAACACACAGGGAAGCTTCACAGAATCCCAAAATATCCTGAGCTGGGAGGGACCCTCAGGGATGCTCAGCCCAGCCCCTGTCCCTGCACAGGCACCCCAACAAGCCCACCCTGAGCACCCCTGGCAGCGCTGTCCAAACGCTCCTGCAGCTCTGGCAGCCTTGGGGCCGGGACCATTCCCTGGGCAGCCTGGGCAGTGCCAGCACCCTCGGGGGCAAGAACCTTTCCCTGAGCTCCATGCCAAGCCCTGGCACAGCTCCAGCCCTTCCTGGCCTCCTGTCCCTGTCCCAGAGCAGAGCTCAGCCCCTGCCCCTCTGCCTCCCCTGGGGAGGAGCTGCAGCCCCCGAGGAGCCTCCCCTCAGTCTCTGCTCCAGCTGAACGAGCCAAGTGCCCTCAGCCGCTCCTCAGAGCCTTCCCCAGCTCCGTGTCCCTCCTTGGGCATTCTCCAACAGCCTTGGATCCTTCTTTCCTTTATTACATTGCATTTTCCCAACCATTGCAAACAGAGAATCTCATCCATCATGTTCATCCCAAATCCTGTGCAGGTGTCCTCAAACACACAAAGTCCTCCTCATTCCATCTACCACAGCCTTCCCCTCTCCAACAACTGCATTCCCAAGGACTCTCCCAGTCCCACAGCCAGGAGCTGGTGTCAGTTCTCAGCTGTTCAGGGAGCTCTCCAGAGAGCCCCAGCAAGTCCCAGTTGCTCTGTGCTCTTACCCCAAGAAGGTCACAGCAACTGGGCTGCCTGAAACCTCCTGGGAAAGAATCTTGTACAGCCTGAGTTACTCAATAACCAGAGCAGTTAATGAGGAAAGGACAGAAGCACCAACAAACTGATCTCTGTTAAGGATCCAAGTTGAAATTGTTTCAGGCTGAGAAAAGCCAAGGTGTTGATTTTCCCAAGTTTTCCTTTCTTAGTTTGTTTCTTTCTGCTTTTTACCCTCTTTTCACAAAAGAGGTCTCAAACAGTAGTTAAAATCACCAGTCAGTGATTCTTTGTCAAGCTTTTATGGGTTTTACTTTCTGAAATAGTCTGGAAGATGAGTTTATGGCAGCACAGGAAGAAAACCAGATTAAAAACTGTTGTGAACATATTAGAGCAAGAAATGGTTGTGGGATAAGTAACTGTCTTCCCTGTTCCCTGTGTTTTCAGGTGTGCAAGTGTTTGTGATCAGATAACACAAGGTGCTTAGAAAGATGTTCAAGAGCTGAAACACTCATAAATCTCCTAAGGTTCTGAAATCCTGCACGTCGAAACCACAGCTCTGTAACATCATTTATTCCAAGAAGGAGAGATAAACCCTTCTGTCATTCAAGTGATTAAAGCAGGATTAAATCACACAGCTGCAAAAACTGCTGCTTCTGCCTGGTTTTCTGCCACGGATGGGGCTGAGGCTGCTCCTGCATCCGTGTTCTAGAGGAGCAGCAAAGCTCCAGGGAGGGGGAATGGGACAAAAATCCTTTTTGAAGAGTAGCAGAAAGCCCTGTGTGTTTTGTGCTGTGCTGCATCATGCTCTCAGGGCTCTCCTGGAAGGTGGAAATGGATGTTTGTGGCATTTAGCAGCCTCAGGGGAATTCATCCTGCTCTGATTTGCTGACGAGGGAAGAACATGAGAGAAAAACATGAGCTCCTTCCAAAGCATGTGCACTCCATGCATTGACCATTTAGTACCTCCCCCAAATACATCAATTTATTGATTTATTGAAGCAGGCTTTCAAGTTGAGTGGCTCTGATTGCCTTTTCTCTCCATTCCACTGCAAGAAGACTCTGCTTATTCTTGCAGTTTTGAGAGGCGTCTGTAGATGCAGCCAAGCACCAAAACAGGACAGCAGCTGAGGCAGAGATGTCCATCAGGACATGTTTTCATAGAAATCATTGTCTGGGATGACTTCACCCTCTCATTTAGCTGATTTTAGTCATGGAATAATTTAAATGTTCCTGTTGGTCAGCTCTCTGTGGAGACAAAGTACAGCAGAAGCTTGTGAGGCATTATCAAAACACTGGAGAGTAATATTTTTCTACACTTATCAGGCCTATATTTTATAAGTCTTAATAAAAAAAAAAATGGCTCTTAAATCTACCTCTCTCCTTCCTTAGTACTTCTGGTTCATCTCCTCACAGGTAACAGTTAAGTACCAGTTATCTAATTTTAAATACTCCCCCACTAAATCACTCTTTAGTGTGTCAGAATCTATTCTGATCTTTGTGGGACAAGTAATTAGAACACCTTTCCTAGCTGGAAAAACTCTCATTTTCATTGTCATCCCTGTGAGAACGATTTCATTCTGAAGGTCAGGCTTTCTGCAGACCCACTTGTGCTGGAAGGAGACTCTGCCAAATGAAGCCAGAATTTTTAGGTGTTTACCAGCACAGGGAAGAATTTATTTTTCCAAGATCTTTGTGAGATACTGAACTAGAAGAAAACAGTCATCAGGCCAACAAAAAAAAAGTCTGTGCTCTCACAAAAAAAAAAACTTTGGATCTCTGTTTTTCCACTTCAAAACAGCTGGCACGGAGAGGATTGAATGCAGATGAGGTGATAGATGTTTAATATGCTGTAAATTCTCATTTATCTGAATTAAGGGTGGAATCCAACATCACCTGGGAAAGGCTGAGTTGTTATTTTTGAGTTTGCAGGATCAAACAGAGCAGTTTCCACACAAAAATAATGTGAGGGCCAGGGGGGGAGGTTGAAGTGGGAACAGGAAATCAGCTGGAAAGGGGCTTGGCCAAGAGCAGGAGCCACAAGGAAACTCAGACGGTGGTACCTTATGATTTCTGAGAAGTGTGCTGGGGCACTTTGATGTTATGGGTCTGCAATTTAGGGATAATGTTCCACAACACTGGTTCCTGTATTGATTTTTCTCTGGCTGTTGCTGCCAGTTATGAACAAATGGCCCTGAGGAATTTGGAGGTGGTTGCAACACAATGGAGTGAAAGACGTTGCAACAGCCTCCCCTCCCCAGACCATTTTCTGTTTCATTTCTGCTGGGCCAGAGACAGCTCAGCCCCAGCCCCTCTCCCGAGTTACCCAGAGGTGATGGATGTTGGATTATGCCCTTTTCTGAGATTTTTTCAGATTTTTCTGAGATTTTTCATGCCCTTTTCTCAGTTGCCCAGAGACGGAGCAACTGAGAGGCATTTTAAAAACTTTTATTCCATTTTCAGTCTCATGAGAAGGGTGAGACAATACAGATGTTATAATTCACACCATCACAATCAGAAATTAACTATTTCCTAATTACAATGCATAATAAGCATTTCTTGGCCTATCAGCTTTAGCCACACCATGCTGTAAATGCCTCAAAGCAAATAATCTAAAATTACCCTTCATGGATAAATTTCTTTGTTTTAAGAATTTTCTACAAATCCATTTTTGACACTGGAGCTCTTTGTCTTGCTGAGGAGTCACAGAGGGGAGTTAATTTGGGGAGGGGATGAAGCCCTGTCCCTCCTGTTTGTATGGAGAGGGTGTTGGGGTCCTGAGCACCTTTGCAAACCCCTCACAATCAATCCCATCATAATCAGCATTTCATTTTCTTCCCCTCTCTTGCTTGCTGGAGCCTTTGTGTGGTGGATTTAGGAGTTTCTTTTTTGTTTCCATTCCCCCGCTCCCAGAATCCACCACCATCCCAGGTTTCCCTGCAGGACAATCCCCTTGCCCAGCCGGTGCTGGGAAGGGGAATGGGACAGCCTGGCTTGTTTTCCTCCAGTTCCTCTTGTGCTTGGCTCAGGCAACCTCAGGGATGAGGAAGTGCACGGTGCAGCTCTGCTTTTGTAACCCCTAATTTCATTTGGAAATGTTATCCAAACAAACAGCTGCCAGCAGGATGAGCGTTAAGACCTGTGCAGAGGCTGCTCTGTCAGAAAGGAGCTCAGAGGGAGCTCTGCCTGCTGAAACATCTCACCCAGCAGCTCATTAACGTGGAGATACTCAAAGGAGACTTTCCCCCCCGATTAGATCCTGCCTGTGATAAGAGCATTAATGAGCATATTTTCCCATAAATAAAATGAGCAGGCCTGGAGGGCAGGGAAGGATATTTTGCCTGGAATCAGTTCTATCCCACACTCACCCCTTGGAGAGTTGGGGCTGAGTGAACCAGTTCACCCTGAGAGCCAGAGACCAATGGGCTAAGGTGGATTTCTTCCAGCTCTGTGTGCTTCACACTGCTTTATTTTGGGGATAATCCACGTGGATTCTGTCACTGGCCAGAAATCCCTGTGCTCAAGGCCAGGGCAGCCCTTGGGGTGCTGCAGGAGGAACAGGAAGGTCCAACTTTGGTAAAAAGTTTCTTTTGCCAGGCTGGTTTTTGAGCTGCAGGAGGGACAGGAAGGTGCAGCCTGGGGAAAGCTGCTTTGGCCAGGCTGTTTGTTGAGCTGCAGGCGGCCCCGTGCTCTCTGCATCCGTGTCTGAACCAATATTTACTCAGGGCTCTGTTCACTGGGATTGTCAGCAATCCCTGCAGTGAGAGCAGGGCTGGAGCCTGCCCAGCTGAGCAGCTTCCCTTGTTTCCATCTTTTTTAAAAATACACCTGACTTCCAGGCTGGGGAGAAGTGGCAGCGTGACATCTCTGGTGAGCACGAGCCCTCCCTGCAGCAACCTGCCCACCCCAGAGCCTCTGCAGCCAAAATCCCCTCTGGAAGGGGGTGGGCAGCAGACCCCCAGCCTGGGCAGGCCTTGGCATCTTCCTAGGGAGTGACAAACCTGCTCTGGAAGTGACAAACCAAAGTCCAAAGACTTGGTGCTCCCTAAGGGACTGGCAGCAATCAAAGGAGGCCCCAGGCTGCCACCATACTCAGGAGTGGAGTCTTTAAAATAAAAGCAGCTCTAGTTCAGTGCCAGATTTTCCAGTTTTATTTATGAAGCTGTTCTAGATACAGATTAACTTCCTCTGCCTCCTGTTGGTCATTAACTCTGGGAGAAGCTGAGGTTTGAAGGGCTCATTCTCCAGGAGAGGCGTGAGCAGTGCAGTGTTTCACAGCCATGCTCCTGTGGTGCCTGTCCTGGTGTTTCCAGAGAAACCAGACTTTAGGGAGCTGGTTATTCCCAGGTGTCCTGCTGTGTGTGACACACAGAGACACCCTGACTCCTCTTTGGGAGAGCAAAACCCCATTTCCAGCAGAGCTGAGCACGTGCCCCGAGCTCTTAATGAGACCAGCAGATTTCCTAAGGTGCTGGAAGATAAAGAGGTGACATAAGGAAGGTAAAGACCCTTGAAATTACTGCTCAGGCTTGGAGCTGTGACCTACTTAGTCTTATTTCCTGCTCACGGTGACTTTTGCCAGCTACATCAGGTGCTGAGCTGAAAATCTCCCTCCTCAGAGGTGTGTGGAAGACTGGGAATGGCTGTGAGTACTGGAAATAAACTGGACAGGAGCTGAGATTTCGTTGTGAAATCTGTTTTCTGGGGTATTTAGCCCCTTTCTGATTCCCCTATGTTTGTCTGTTTTTGGGTCAGAGTTTCCCTGTTGGTTGTCCAGTGAGTAAATCCTTCCAGATTCTGCTGGTGCTCTGCCTTCCTGCTGCTTCCCTGCTCTTTTGTCCTACAGCACTTTCATTTCTCACCTCTCAGTTCCTTGTTCCTCTCAACGTTCCTGTGTTTGTTTGGCTCTGCACACAGCCTCATCCCAGCTCCAGGATCATGGATTGGGCACTCTCAGCCCATCTTCAGCCTCCTTGGGCTCTTTAGGGAAGAAAATGTCACCAAGAATCCTTGAAGGAAAGGGATGTGACAGGAAGCAATGGGAGTCCGCAGGTCAGGCCTTAGCAATGTGCACAGAGCCACCACTCTGCAGCTCTGCTAAACCCAGGCTTGGGCTTAATGTTAAACCTGATCCCACAGCATCCCTGGGGCCCTGAGTATTTTTTTGTTATGGTTTGGTTTTGGGGGTTTTTTTTGTTTGTTTGTTTTTTGGGTTGGTTTTTTTTTTGTTTGTTTGTTTTTTGGTTGTTGTTTTGTTTTGGGGGGGGGTTCAGATTTTTTTGGGGTTTTTTTTGGGTTTGTTTTGTTTTGTTTTTGGAGGGGGTTTTGTTTGGTTGTTGTTGGTGATGGTTTTGGGGTTTTTAGGGTTTTTTTGAGGTTGGAAGAGACTTTAAAGATCATTGAGTCCAACCTGAGACAGGGAGCCCAGGTTTGTGTGTTCAGGCTCCCCCTGTGGCCCCGTGGCGCCCCTTTGGAGCTGCCATTCCAGCAGGAACCTCCCCGTGTCCCTGGGGATTGGGAAGCTGAGGGTGGGAGAAGGCAGAGCTGAGGTGGGCATTCCCAATCCTTGGATTGACTTTTCATCTGGGAAGGTTTCAAGAGCTCTTGGTGCATCTTTGTGGGGACATTGAGCATTCTCCACCTGCCAGGTTTGGCTTCCCATTTTGGAGACCTGGATGTGGAAAGTGTTTGCTGTTGGAGGGGTAGGGCAGGGAGGGACCTTCTGAGCCCAGTCTTGCTGTCCACGTGTGGTCCAAGGATTCATAAAGGCACAGAGCTCCCCCTTCAGCCCCCAGTGTGTCCCTTGCACAAGCTGGGAGCTCTCAGAGTTACAAAGCTCCTTTTTAATTCCAGTTTTATTTATTTTAGCCAATTTTTTTCCCCAGTTGGTTTCAAGCCAGCATTGTCTTTATGCTTAAATTGGCATTTTGGCTCTCTCTTGGTGCTTTTGTGTGTAGCAATCCAACCCCTTTGTTTTGGTAGGCAAAGCAAACTGAGACTTTCCTCTGTAAATCTTCCTTTCTGCTTTCCCTGTTTCTTGTCAAGGAAGCCTCTCAGACATCCAGAATCATTCCCACACAAGTTATTTACAGAAAGCATCTCTCCACGACCACCTAAGTGCCATCACCTCTTAGGTAAAAACCAAGTGTTTCTAAATTCATTTGCTGGATGTTGGAAACGGAGCTAAAAAAGCACAAACACCCAAGCAGAACAAGGAGGGAAGAGTTTGGCACATCTACATGGCAGGGTTAGGATTTGAGAAGGATCACAGAATCATAGAATGCTTTGGGTTGGAGGGACCTTAAAGCCCATCCAGTGCCACCCCTGCCATGGCAGGGACACCTCCCACTGTCCCAGGCTGCTCCCAGCCCTGCCCAGCCTGGCCTTGGGCACTGCCAGGGATCCAGGGGCAGCCACAGCTGCTCTGGGCACCCTGTGCCAGGGCCTGCCCACCCTGCCAGGGAACAATTCCTGCCCAATATCCCATCTAAATGTTGCTGTTGGATCCTCACACTAGATCCTGTGATCCCTGTGGGTCTCTGCTTTGATGTTCTGTTGGAAGCCGCCTCCAGTGCTCTGGCAAAGGGATCCAAACCAGCCCTGGCTGAGCCCCTGCCTCGGGAGGATGGAGGTGGCAGGAGTTTGGTGGAAGGAAAACCTCACTCTGCACCACAAAAATGTTGCTTAGAGATCTCCCAGCAGGAGTCTGGGTCTGCTTAGTGCCTGTGTGCTGATCTTTGGTAAGGAGCTAAGAATTCTTGTGGGGTTTTTTGGTGGAAACTGGGTGATTTTCATATTTCTTCACAGCCAGAGCTAAGGGTCCTCTTGACAGGATTCCCTCAAGACCAGAGGTGTTGTCCCTTCAGCCCTGAGGGCTCCCAGAGGGTTTAACAGGCACACCCCAGGGAAGAAAAGCCAAAAGGGGCTCAGAAATGGTGCCATGACTTGATGTACAAGAGCAGCAAAGCTGCCTGACCAAACCATGCCTCCTGCTGTCCTGCAAATGAAATGTCTCAGAGATGGACATTTCAAAGTTCTTTTTGATTCAGAAGTCTGAACCTCTTACTTGGGGCAGGTCTGGGCTATAAAAGTTGATCTTTTCACAGGTTTGACACGTGGGGAGGTGATTTCTGAGGACCAAGACCTCATCCCCTTCCTCCTGAGGAGGCTGAGGGTGATGCTTGGAGCTAGGGATAAAATTTCTCCCTCTGAAGAGAGACTCTTGACAAGAGTTGGAGGGACAGGGCAAGGGGGAATGGCTTTCACTGCCAGAGGCAGGGATGGATGGGATATTGGATGGGTGAGGGTGGGCAGGCCCTGGCACAGGGTGCCCAGAGCAGCTGTGGCTGCCCCTGGATCCCTGGCAGTGCCCAAGGCCAGGCTGGGCAGGGCTGGGAGCAGCCTGGGACAGTGGGAGGTGTCCCTGCCATGGCAGGGGTGGCACTGGGGGGGCTTTAAGGTCCCTTCCAACACAAACCATTCCCGGATTCTTTGAAAGGAGTTGGGATGGGAAGGGAATCAGGGACTGAAGGGAAAAACGATCCTGGCATGGCTTTGCTTGACTTGGAGTTCACCCCACTGTGCTGCAGGACTTGACCCCACTCCCAGGTCCTGCCCCCACCCCTCCACTGTCCAGCCCCCTTGGGCTGTCAAGGATGGTGCTGAGGGTGCTCAGGGCTCCTTGCTCCCCTCTAAAACCTCTCCTCAGGTGGTGCCAGGATCCATCCTCAGCACCAGCACACCCTCTCCCCAGGGAGCAACCCTTGGATGGAACAGGGGGTCTCCGTGTGAGTGGAGGGGCTGGATCCCAGAAAAAATCGGGAACAAGGCTGAAGCAAAAACCGCTGTGCAGTCACAGTGGCCTCTTTCCTCCCCTAGACTCTCTCTGCATCAAAACCGAAGATACCCCTGAACCCCAAACCCTAAACCCACGGGTGCCTTCTCCCTGTGCCAAAGCCGCCGCAAAGTCCCCTGTGCCGTCCCTGGGCAGGGCAGGGGCAGTGCCCGAGGCTGACTCAGAGCCGGCTGCAGCCATCCCCTGCCCAGGGAGCGGAGCTGCAGCATCTGCCCCGCTCCTCCCGTCCCCCGCACCTCGGCACCGGCGGCTGGAGCAAGACACGACCGGTCCCTGCATGTGCATCGCCTTTGTGTGCCGGGGATGAGCACGAACTGCTGCAGGGAAGCATTTGAACCAGAAAAACCATGCGGGGCTCGATTGTTCCCTGCATCCGTGGAAAATTACTCCTGTTCGCTCTCCCCTTTGCTCCAGCAGCTCCAAAACATGCGGGGAGGGGAGGGGGAGGAGGAGGAGGAGGGAGGTGTCTGTGCCTTTGGGGTCGGAGCTGCTGCTTTTTTCTCTCTCTGCCTCTAAATGATTAATTCTGAAAGGCTCCTGCCTTGGTGTCACTGGGGCAAGCAAAGCAATCAGAAAGCGTTTTGGGGCCAGCCGCTTAAATGGCACCGGGAAAAGAATGGGAAGAAATGAATCCCCGCCATCCCAGCGATGCGGCTCCATCCCCCATCCCTGCCTCCCTCCCTCCCTGCCCATCTGGCACAAGGAAAAGCAGATGGGAGAGGTGCCCGTGGCGGAGTGTGCTGGTCCCACTCCCACGGGGGCTGTGCTCCATCCCTGAGCTCCTCTGGGGCTGCGGGGACACTTCCCTGGGCAGGGGAGCTTTGGAATAGACAGGGACAGGGACAGGGACACACTCCCGTTCCCAGTCGCCGTCCTGCAGCCTGTGGGTCCATCCCTCTTCCCCCGACTCCGGTCCTCTAGGGCTGCCCGGGCTGCCACTTCCCCAGGGGCTTTTGCTGGGCTGCTCTGTTTTCCGTTCATTGCCTTTTTCAGACCCTGCTTTTTTAACCCGAATTTCTGGCTCGTTTGCTCGCCCACGTCCCCGATTTTTTTCCTTCTTCCTTTTGCATTCCCTCCTCCCTCTGCTCCCAGTGCTGCCCAGCTTTTCTCCGTTCCTCCCGCACTCACTCTCGTTGTATTTTCTTGGTGGTCCTGCCAACAACCTTCTGGGATGTAAGAAAAGGAAAATCTCAGGCCTACACAGCTGAGAAGTTTCCCTTAGGAACTGAGGCTGGCTGGGATGACTTTTTAACTCCCTTTTCTTAAATTCATTTTAAACCATGCTTTCCCTCACCACTGCATTCCCAGCTGGATCCCTAGTGCTGTGGACACACCCCAACCCCAACTGCACTGCAGGGATGGAGATGGGAAAGCTCAGGGAAGAAACAGGAGCTGGCTCTGTCCTGGACCTGGTTTTGTCCCTAAAAACCAGGGAAAATCAGATATTGAAGTTTTGACTGAGCAGTTGCTGCCATGGCCAGGCACTTCCAAAGGAGGAAGGCAGAGTCTTCACTGGAGTGTTGTGAAAGGGATGAAGGGAAAGGAATGGAGTTACAGGCTGGATGGATCAGGGATTATTCCTGGTTGTGGGAATGCAAACACTGGATCAGGGATGATTCCTGGTTGTGAGAATGTGAAAGTGGATCATGCACAGTCGTTCCTGACTCCTGCAACACTTTTTATACCTGGGGGACTTGAGTTGGGCTTTTTTCCTTGTATTTTTGCCTTTCTGATTTGTTTTCTTCTGCCTTGAAATCCCTCTTGTGCCCCTGGTACCTCCAAAACTTGATGAGAACATCTTCCCAAGGAGGTGGAACATCCCAGGTCCTCAGCTGGGTCTGCCTGTGGGATGCTCCAGGGATGTGACAGGAGCCACCTGACTGCCATAGCAATTCCCTTCACTCAAACTCAGCTTTGTTGCAAAATCCTGACTCTGACAGTGACCAAAGGAAGGAGGAATTGTAGAATCATGGAATGTCCTGAGCTGGGAGAGACCTACAAGGATCATCCAAGGAGCTGGAGGTATCTCCTTGTACAATCAGGGAGCTGCTCCTGACATTCCTCTGCACTTGTTCACCTTTTTTTCCTAAAACCTTGAGCTTTGAGCTTTCACTGCAGTGCCCAGGCCTGGTCAGGCCAGCAGAGAGTGGAGTTGAAAGTGTTTTATTTCAAGTTCTTTAAAACATTTGTGAAACTGCTGAGCTGGAGGAGATCTGCAGTAACCTCTTCTCCCTCCTGGCTTTGAATTTCTCACTTCCCTCTTTTCCCTGGTAGTGGGGAGCTGTTCTATTAAGTGGCTGGTGAATTCCTCATCAGAGGCATCCCCAGCAGCAGGTTTCTGTGGCTCTTGGGGTTCCAATTCCTTGGTTTGCTCTGGAATTATGGTGTGCAGAGCCAGGCTCAGCTGAGCTCTCTCCAAGCCAATCTCTTTTCCCAGCAGTCTCTCACTGCAGCCTGCCTGCTTCCTTCTGCACAAACCCAGCAGCCTCTCCCTCCTCACTTTTGGCAATTCTTCCACTCAGGGATCAAGAATTGTGAGCTGAGCTCATGGGACCAGTTAGTTTTGGGATTGAAGCAATCCCACAGCATTTTTTCCATGTGAATAACACCAAGAATCCCTTTCTGGGCACACGTTGCCTTCCACCATGGGCACTGTTACACTGAGCGGGATGAGCAGGGCAGGGAAACCTCAGCAAAACTGGAGAAAGGTTCCCCTGGCACTGGGTGGGGTGGAAGTGTGTCAGTCCAGATTAATTCTGTCAGTTCCACCAGAGTCAGAGCGGTGTCTATGTCACCGACATCACAGCCTTGACACTTTTCCATGTGGGATCCCAGTCTGAAGGACACAGGTCATTTACACAATAAGGAATTTCATGGCAGTGACCTTCATGCCAAGAGGCAGAACTCAGGGTAGGAGCAAAAAGAGCAGCTGGAGGTTGGATCTAGGCTGGATCCTCCCACCCTGTGCCCAGGAGTTTATTCCCTGTTTTCTTGCTGCACTTCCACCTTTGCCTCACTTGGTTTGTAAATCCCCCTCCCTTTGCACATCTCTGTATCCCAAATTGGCAGAAGTTCCTCAACTTTCCCACTTATGCCATTTTCTGGCCTGTTTATGTCCCATAAATCAAGTCAGTGATGAGCTTGGCATGGGATCGGGAAGATTTTTATGGCAGGATCAGTTTCTCCCCTTTAATTAAACATTACAGGTTCCTCATGAATCCTTCCCCTGTGAAACTTTTATGAAAAGCCTTAACAGAGTAATTTATGGGAAATCTGTTTTGATGTGCAGATCTAGGCCCCAGTTCTAGCCTTGCACACAATTCCAGAGCTCCTGTAAATCATCTGCCTTTGCTGGATCTGCCCTGGACCTGGGTGTCAGGGGGTAAGGCTGGGCTGGGCAGAAGAGTGACCAGCTTGCCCAGCTTTGTTCTGGAGTCTGAATTTGGGATCTCAAGTATGAATTTGGGCTCCAGAGTCTGATTTCACAGATCCTTCCTTCAGGTGGGTTTTAAACCCTTTCCCACAGTATGGAACACTTGGCTCCAGCCACGTTCCACAGCAATGAGATCCAGGAGCCCCTTCTGCAGGCACTGAACTCCCTGGGACAGGGACAGGAGGCCAGGAAGGGCTGGAGCTGTGCCAGGGCTTGGCATGGAGCTCAGGGAAAGGTTCTTGCCCCCGAGGGTGCTGGCACTGCCCAGGCTGCCCAGGGAATGGTCCCAGCCCCAAGGCTGCCAGAGCTGCAGGAGCGTTTGGACAGCGCTGCCAGGGGTGCTCAGGGTGGGCTTGTTGGGGTGGCTGGGCAGGGACAGGGGCTGGGCTGATGATCTCTTCCCACTCAGCATCTCCAGGATTCCATGAAGAGACCTTTGCTGGATTTCAACCTGTGACTTTTCCAAATTTCTGTGCTTTGTGGATTAGAGGGGAACTGCTCCTTCTTCAGAGCTCCCTGGGGTTGTGGTTTCTCTCCCAAGCTGACTTTTCCCTCTCTTCAGCCTTTCCTCCTGGGGAAGCTTTGCCATTTACACCATTTGCTCCCACACCCATCTCTTTTTCTTGCTTTTCTGTCCCTTTCTGAGGTGAGCGAGAGCTGCTGGCAGAGACTGGGGGTGCAGGGGCTTCCTGCAAACACAGCATGATCTTTCCAAGCATCAGCCCTGCACCACAGCAATTCCCTGGCAAGGCTTTTTGCTGCCTTAAGCCCTGAGCTGACATTTGCACAGTGACATCCTCTGAGGCCTCTGAGCAGCTTTGGCTCCTTTACAGCTCAGTTCTGCAGAAAAGTTATTATTTTTTAAAGAATCAGAGTGGTTTTGGTTATAAATTGTGCTGTGACTTCACCCCTCCTTCTGATAACTGTAACAGGTAAACGAGAAGGAAGGATAAACATCCCTGGGAGGGGTGATTTTCCCATGGGAGTGGCAGATGCAGGGCCTGTGCCACACTGGCAGCAAGGCTGTCCCTGCATCCCCTTGTCCCACCCAGGGACATGGGAAAGGGGGACAAAAATGGGAAAGGAAATTCCTTCAATTCCCTTGGGCACAGAAGAAGTTGTCCCATGTGATGGAAACCCCAAATTTCACTTCTTGTCCTGCTGCTGCCTTGTCCCAGCCACAGTGTCCAGGGACAAATCCCACATTGCTGGGGCAGGATGGCTCCAGGCAGCTCCCAACAGGCACAAGGTGTCCTCTGAGGGGTACCCAGAAGCTGTGTTTGATAAAACCCCAAAATGCTGACACATATATAGAATCTGTTCTGCAGAGCCAGCCCATGTCCAATCCCACTGTGGGTGTCAGATCCTTCCCAGCCCTTTTCCACACTGAGTTTTTTCTCCTGTTATTCCTACTGCTCTGCCTACTTCAGCCTATTTTTAGAGCGCCTTTCATTGGAGTCTCCAGGCTTTTAACCTTTATTCTTGGAATATTATTCACTACTTGGACCTGCCACGGAGCAATTACTCACCCAGGCTCCTCCCCAGCCTGAGTTTAAAAGGAATTCCCACGGGGCAGCTCAGGGTGTCGAGCTCCCCACAGCCAAAATCCCAGTTCTTCCTTGTGCCACAGCCTGTCCCAGCATGTCCCAGGTTCCCAGCCTGGCTCTGCTGCTCATTCACCTGCAGAGAGGCTTTGATGCTTCTCTGGTGAGATCATTCACCTCCCAGTGCAGGAGCAAAACACTCCCAGGGGGATTCTGGCTCTGCTTTCTCCAGGTTTCTTCCTCATTCTCCAGGTTTCTTCCTCATTCTCCAGGTTTCTTCCTCATTCTCCAGGTTTCTTCCTCATTCTCCAGGTTTCTTCCTCATTCTCCAGGTTTCTTCCTCATTCTCTTCTGTCTTGGTTTGAGAAGACAGGTGTCTGCTAAGGAAGGCAGGAGCCTGCCTTGAAATGGAAAATGCAAATCCCCTCCCTCTGAATTATTGTAATTTTGAAATTAAGGGGCTCTCAGGCAAAGATATGGGAGCAGGAATAACAGTTCTTTATTAGGAAAACTGAAAATACACATGTAATAGTACAAAAAGAAAACAAACTACTGCCAGAGTCAGAACAGGCCCTGCCCCCTGTGTCAGGGTGGTGGCACAGTCCCATCCCACGGTGGCTCAGCCCTCCTCCAGTGCCAGCTGTGGTTCTGCTGGAGCAGGGATCCTGCACAAGGCTGGAGTTTTCCTCTGAAGCTCCAGGGCTGCTGGAGATGGGCCTGCTCTCCCTCTGGGAATGCAGGGCAGGAGAAAGCTGCTCCTCTGGGAATGCAGTGGGCAAAGGCTGCTGTGCTGTTCCAGGCTCAGATTGTATCCAGGTAGGAATGCTTGGCTCCTGCCCTGGGCGGAGCATCTCCCCATGGATGATGGAATTTGATCAGCCCTGCAGGGACACTCAGTGGCCATGGACAGCAGAGATCTCCTGGAGGGAGGATGGGTTGTGGGAGAGACAAAGAAAACTGCCCCATGAACAGAGGAGAACTGCCCCACCTCTGACAGATGGGGGATAGAATATACACCCCCACTAATATCTTTCAGCCTAAAACATCTTCTCATCACCTGCTGGGCCAGCACTGTGTCTGTCTGGGAGTGCTCCAAAAATGTGTGGATGTGGATTTGGGGACGTGGCTCAGTGGTGGCTGTGGTGGTGGCTTGATGGTTGGACTTCATCTTAAAACTCTTCTCCCACCTTAATGACTCCATGGCTCTCTGGTCCTGGTTGCTGTGGGACAGAAGGTCCTGATGGTGAGGATCCCAGCAATCTGCAGACCAGATCCAATCTGGAGGAGTTTTGTCCCCCAGCTGGATTTGGATTTTTTCCCAGCCATCTGGGGATGGCTTCTGTGAGTATGAAAAAGAGCAAATTGCCCCTTTCCCCCAGAATTCCTGCAGCACCTTCCTGGCCTTTTGGAGGGTGGGAATAACAAGCAGGCTGTTGGGGATGGGTGGTGTTTGGTATCTACCAACACCACAAGGGGCTGGTGGGGATGGAGAGGTCTCATGTCCCACTTCTCTGCAGGGCAGAGGGGTGTGGAGGGGAGGTGACTTCTCCTCTCCTCACTTTTGCTGTTGAAATCCTTGGATATCTAGACCAGGAAAGCACCTGCTGCACTTCAGGGACCCAAGGCTGGCTCAGGGAATGTGTCCTGCAGGACTTGGTTCCTCCCTGAGCCTGGCAGATGTGGTGTTTGGATTTGGGAGATGATGATGCCGGAGACTCCTCCAGCATTTCCTATGGAAAAAATCTCCTCATGGATTTCAGTGTCTCATTTGGGGCCTGCCTTGGGACTCAAGGAGGGAATTCTTTCAGGCTGTGGTGGATATTTCAGTGAAACATTCAAAGAAAACAGCTGGAAAAGTCAAAGAAAACAAGGATTCCACTGGTTTTGGTTTGGTTCCCCCCAACTGAGGCAGGCTGGGCACAGGTGGGGAGAGGAGGAGGGAATTGGGGAACTGTGGGAACTGTGGGTAGTGGTGCATAAACACTGCTCTTGGAGCTGTGTTGGAGAATTAATGTCCCTTAATGTCCCTTGAAGAGCTTCACTGGAGCCCAGAGGCACCACTTGAGGGCAGCTGAGCCAAAGTGGGGCTGGGAGAGGACACAGAGCTCCTGCCACGGCCCTGCCAAAGCCCCTCCAGCTGCTCTGCCTCCATTACCTTCCCAGGATGGAGCCTACAGCTGGATCCAGGTCCTTGCTCCTCTCGTTGGCATCTACAAAGTCATGGAGTCTTCACTGGTCACTTGAGGAGTCCAAAGACAAGAGATCACAGAAACCAAAATGGTTTGGGCTGGAAGGGACCTTAAATCCCCATCCAGTGCCACCCCTGCCATGGCAGGGACACCTCCCACTGTCCCAGGCTGCTCCAAGCCCCAATGTCCAGCCTGGCCTTGGGCACTGCCAGGGATCCAGGGGCAGCCACAGCTGCTCTGGGCACCCTGTGCCAGGGCCTGCCCACCCTGCCAGGGAACAATTCCTGCCCAAGATCCCATCCAGCCCTGCCCTCTGGCAGTGGCAGCCATTCCCTGTGTCCTGTCCCTGCAGGCCTTGTCCCCAGTCCCTCTGCAGCTCTCCTGGAGCCCCTTCAGGCCCTGCAAGGGGCTCTGAGCTCTCCCTGGAGCCTTCTCCTCTCCAGGTGAGCACCCCCAGCTCTGCCAGCCTGGCTCCCCAGGGATGTGAGGGTACTCTCAGGGACAGGTCCTGGCTGGCAGGGACACTGAGCACCTTTCTGCTGGGAGAAGCCTGGGCAGCAGCAGCTCCTCTCCTGCTCTTCTGCCCACTCCTACACCCATGTTGCCATGTTTTAATAATTCCATCATCACTTTCAAGGTTGTTACCACCAGAGCCTGCAGGCTCCTGCCTCAGCTCCTGGGCACGCTGCCCTTCCCCTGCATGTCTCTGCACCTTCCTGCCCCATCCCGGGGCACATTTCATTCCTTTGTGCCTTTTTGCCAACAAATACCAGACTGGTGTCGTATCTGATCATGGGAACCACTTCAGTCTGTGTTGAACTCTGTGATCCAAGGTGTGATCACAGCCCTGCCCAAAGTGCAGCACAGGCTGTGTGGGAGTGAGGGTGTTTGGGCAGGAGGGAGAAGGGAAGGCTCAGTCCTCACATCTCCATGTGGTGTTGGTGAGAACACAACCTAAAAACCATGGCAGTGCTCCAGGCTGGATTATTCCTGAACTCAGGAGCCTCCTGGGTGGAGGTGCTTGTCCAAATCCCTTGGATTACCTTCCCCCAGCCAGATGGGCAGAGCCACTCCAGGTTCATTCCTGAAACCTCTTCTGTGTCGCTCAGTGAAAGGTTCCACCTCACTTTGTATTAATCACAAGTTGGTGGATGCAGCCTGGCTTTTGTAGGACATTTACTCTCTCCTGGTGCTGGCAGGGAGCTGAGGAGGTGGAACAGTACTAAGGCTGGGCCTTTTTGATGCCAATGAGCTCTGGGATTTCCTTCTAAATCTCCTGTAACCCCATGGAGAGCTGGAGGTGCTCACCTGGACAAGAGAAGGCTCCAGGGAGAGCTCAGAGCCCCTTGCAGGGCCTGAAGGGGCTCCAGGAGAGCTGCAGAGGGACTGGGGACAAGGCCTGGAGGGACAGGACACAGGGAATGGCTGCCACTGCCAGAGGGCAGGGCTGGATGGGATCTTGGGCAGGAATTGTTCCCTGGCAGGGTGGGCAGGCCCTGGCACAGGGTGCCCAGAGCAGCTGTGGCTGCCCCTGGATCCCTGGCAGTGCCCAAGGCCAGGCTGGACAGGGCTGGGAGCACCTGGGACAGTGGGAGGTGTCCCTGCCATGGCAGGGGTGGGATGGGATGAGCTTTAAGGTCCATCCCAACCCAGACTCTGATTCCCTGACTCAGTGGATCTACCTTGGATGTATCCAGCACCAGAGCACAGCCCTGGCAGCTGTGAGTGTGAGGGGTGACCATGACAACAGACACAGGCACATCCCTGCCCTCAGTGCCACATGGATGGGCCCTGCCCAGTAATCCCAAGGGCTTTGTGTTTGTGCTCCAGGCTGGAGGAGACATTTCATTGCTTGGCTGCTGCTCCAGCCCAAACCATGCTGTCTCTGGTGTGGTGGGGCTGGGCCTGGCTTCCAGGGCCAGGCTGATGGCAATCCAGGATCCAGGGTTATGGCAAGGAGGGCTGAACCTCTGGCCATCTCTCCCTTCCCTTCCAGTCACACTCTGGCTTTCCTGCATGTTCGTGATGCCTTGAGGAGCCTCAAGCTTTATTTTAAACACAAATCTTGTTGTTTGAGCAGGATGTGTCTTAGGAACAGATGTCCAGCAAGGATATATTGGGGAAGAACTGGAAAACCTTAAAGATCCTGAGCTTTGATATCTCCTTGTTGCACTGGACAAAGCCTGATCTGCGAGGGTGGGTCAAGGGTGGTGAGCAAAAATGAGAGAACTGACTCATTAAGAGTGTGGCTTTGGAAAGGGAGTTTCCTGCTGTTTGGAGTCCTTGCTGGTTTGGTTCTTGCTTGTTCCCATTACATAATATATTGCATTTGGCATTGCTGTGTGAAAGTAGGAGGAAGGAAAGCTGGAGCAGAAGGGGCTTCACTCAAAAACCTCGTCCCCAGGTCCCAGCCCTTTCTGTCCCACTATAAATCAGAGGAGTTTGGATGCCAGCTGCAATTTTGGAGAGGTAAAGTCATCATCAAAGTTTCCAGACCTCAGAGAGATGACAAAGCCCCTCCATGAGGACCCCAGCAAGTGCCTTAGAGGGACAAAGAGCCCCAGAGCACAGTCCTGGTCTTGGCAAGGGGATAAGGAAGGAACCCGAACCCCTCCAGCCTTCCTAGACTGTCCCAAAGGAACTGAGAAATCTGTGGTCCGAGCAGGGAGGGGAGAGCAGAGGGGCCTGGCAGGGTGAAACCTCTGCCCTTGGTTTCTGGAGGCTGCTAAGTTTTAATTTGGGAATTTCTGGTCTGATAACAGAGAGAAATGGGGAACAGGGCAGGAGGCACAGAGAAACTGGGAAACCCCAGCTGAGGTCTGGAGGTGGGTAGGAAGTTCCTGCTATTTCTGCTGTCCCTGCAGGACTTTCTGCTGTACTTTGTGGTGGATTTTGTACTTTTATGACCCTTTTAAGACCTGAAGCCTGCCTGGAACCTCTCCTTCCTTCCCCATGTCCCACAGCCCAGCAGGTCCCAGATGCCAAGTCTGGGAGCATCCCCATGGCACAGGGATGTTTCTCTGGACATGGATTTGTTGCTTCAGAACTGGCTGCTCAGTCCTGTGGGGCCAAGCTGGAGCCCTGGGAAAGGTGTTAAATCCACCAGGACCTGCTCTCCAGTGGGTGCCATCATCCCAAAGAGCCTGGTGGCTCTGTGGGAGGAGCTGAGGAGCAGCTCCTTATTCCCACAGGAGGCAGAGCTCTCTCATTCGTGCTACCCAGGGAAGCAGCTCCTTCACTGGGAATGATTTGGGAAGGGAGAGGCAGGTTGGGATCTGCAGCCCCCAGTGCCAGAACCTGTCTGAGTAAATGCACCAACACTCTATCCATCAGGAAAACCAAAAAAGGGGAGGATTTGTGATTGTTGGGATGTTAAATATTGCCAGGCTGCTCCACCCAAAGCTTCACTTCCCCTAAATCTCCCTTTGCCTAAGTTCCATGGTATGAGTGTGCCACAGCCCCAGCCCTTGGTGGGACAAATATCATGGCCACTTTCCCAATCCCAAATGGCACTTCCAGGGGTAATTCCTTGGAGTGGAGTCACATCCTCCTGTTCTCCTGGGAGTGACAAACAGCTGTAAATCTTTTAGGAGAACAGTGATCAGCCCTGAGTGGTGCTGAGCTGTGAGAAAAGGGATCATGGAACAATTACAGAAAGGAGATGAGACTAAAAGTAGGATTAACAGGATCTGGATCTTCTGTCCCCCTGACCTGAATGAGCTCCTGCTGCCAGGGAAAAGAGCAAAACCTCTGAGATTTGTGAATTGGAGTTTTTAGGGCACACGTGGATTCCAGGGTGGGCAGAGTGGCTTTAATGTGGAGCTGCTCCAGATAGCTGTGGGTCATTCCAGGTGGTGATGGGATGAACCCATGGAAGGCTCTCCCTCCACTGTCACTGTGTGTTCTGCCCTGGCTGGGGTGTCCCTCACCCCTGCGTGGCCCCAGTGACATCCACAAGGTGCAGGAGATCCTGGAGCCATCCCCAGGGCAGGACCCTGTGCTGTGCTCAGGCTCAGACACAGATGTCCCAGCAGGATGTCCCTCTGTGCTGCCTCTCTGCTCTTCACAGAGCCCTGCCAAGCTCATTTCACCCAACAGCACATCCACAGCTCCTGACCCATGACAAAGGCATTCCATGTGTTTTTTGTGTCCCTGCCAGCCTGATCTTGTCACTGTGCTGGGTGGCCTGAACTCCAGCCAGTCCTGGGACTGAGGTCTGCAGCTGGACCACAGTGACCTGCAGGGACCAGGGCAGAGAGCAGGACCTTGTCTGCTCCTTGTCCTGCTCAGCTCTGCCAAACCTGTCCCCAGCAGGATTCCTCCATCACTGGGAGTGATTGTGAGACAGCCCCGACCCTGAAGGTGACCAGGACACTGTCAGGGGTGGGTGTGTGTCCAGCAGCACTGCTCCAAGGATGGATGGATGGATGGATGGATGGATGGATGGATGGATCCAGCTCGGGGCTGGAAAGCGAGAGGTGACATGGGAGAGTTTTTCTAAGAGATGTGATCCCTTTTTCCATGCTCAGCTGGAGGAATGTGTTAAGCTTCATCGTCTGCTCCCAAAACCTTTTGGTGGGATGTCCTCCCTTCCTGGGCCCCTTCCCTTTAAATAAAAGAGCCATCATTTTTCTGGCTTGCATTCCCTCCAGGCTAAAAGGATAAAAGGAAGATGATCCTCCAAGATCCCAGAATCCCAGACTCATTTATGTTGGAAAAGACCTCTAAAACCATTGAGTCCAATCTGTGCAGCCCCTTCCAATGCCTGACCACCCTTTCCATGAAGAAATTCCTGCTGATGTCCAACCTGAACCTCTCCTGGAGCAGTTTGAGTCCATTTCCTCTTGTCCCGTTGATGTTCCAAGGTGTGGTTCATTAAACCAAGGTGGTGCCAGCCCAGAGAGCTCCCATCTTCCCTCACCAGATCCACACCACCTCAAACCCAGGAGAGGAGACAGAAGATCCCCTTGGCTGTGTTTTCCAGCTTAACCAAATCCCTGAAGCCACGAGGAAGGGCCCAGGTCTGAGCTCTTGATCAGAACTGGCATCAGAAGCTTTGCAGGCCCATGATGTGCAGTCAGCCCTCCTGGGCACGTGGAGCCTGTCCAGGTATCAGTTATGGAAATCAGCTAATGCAGGGGATGCTCCATCTCCTGCTGCAACACCTGGGGATGTGGAGCCACAGGAACATCCAGCATCCAAACTGCTCCAGGCCTTCCATTATCCACACCTCTGCAAGGAGATGGCTCAGCTTGGCAGATCTGAAATCTCCATGCTGACAGATGGGATCTGACAGGAGCAGCACAGCTGGCAGAGAGGAGACATTCCTTCTCTTCCTGAAACCTCCCAAGTGTTCCTCCATAACGCCAGTGCTCGGAAATCTCTGTGGTTCCTGCAGGAATCATCTCCTGGGTGGATGTTTGGTTCCTCAGGGGAAGGAGGCAGCAGCTGTGCATCAGCACAGCCATTGCACAGCCCCCCCAGCTGGAGCTGATGGATCCAGCTGAAAGAGGAATTTTGGGTCAGTGGAATATTGCTGTCAGCATTGGGATGTGCCCAGGTTGCCATGGGGACACCTGTGCCTTTGGGGTTTGGGTCATGCAGGGAATCAAGGTGCTCTTTCACCCCATTTCCTGGAGAATTTTGGGGTTTCTGTGATCCTCTCTTCCACCAGCCCCGCTCTGAATGCATCCCCAACCACATCTGAGGAAGGGTGGAGGGCTGGGAGACACCAAGCTCCTCCAACAAGCCCATGCAGCACCTGGGTGAGCTCTACGTGCATCTCCAGCAGGTCTTTGGTGCCATCAGGGGGGGACCTGCCCTGTGCAGCCTCAGACCAGTGCCCCCCAAGGGACACTGCCAGCGTGGGGGTGACACAGCTGCAGCTGGGCATCACCTGCAGAGCTCTGCTGTGCCCAGGACACTTGGCTTAGCAGACAACATCCAAATTCCCATCTCTAAAATCAGGCCAAGAGCTCAGCCCTGCCCAGATTAGAGGGTAAAGGCTCCAAAGTGGGAAGTGTTTTAGAGTCCCAAGCCTTGGGAACATGGTCAGGCAGGTTCTGATGGAGCCAGGGGTGAAATCCAAGGGGAAAAAACCTGCAGCCAGCCTGGTGAGCAATGGAAAAGCCACCTGAGCAGCCAGCTCAAGCATCTGCCACCCCTCGTACCTGTGGCAGGAGGAGACAGAGTCAGGCAGGGGCTGGGAGCTCTGGGGAGAGAGGGAATTGTGAAAATTGAGAGAAAATTCATCCCCAGAACCAACCTGTGCCAAAAATACTCAGTGACTAATTTTATACCTTTCTGATTGCCTTTTAACTGTGAGTTATTAAAAACGGGGAGAAGGGAGATGATGTCCTGGTGGGAGGAGAAGCGAGCGTTGCCATGGCAGTGAGGGGATGCTGCAGCACAGCCCGGACCACAATTCGTGAGGACAGAGGCTAGGGGACAGCCCGGGAAGCCAGGGAAGAGGGGCTGTGCCATCCAGCGGAATCCAAAGTCACTCTTTGGCCTGGACGCTGCTCCAGTGCCCTCCCCTTCTCCCCCACCTGGCTCTCTCCTCCCGCTCTCCCAGCGGATCGGGTTTCCCCCTCCCTGAGCTCACCCCGTCCCAGAGACACTTTTATCAGGCTCAGCGCGCGGAAGAAGCCGGGATTTGGGGGGGTTCAAGAGATTAGGAAAGAATTTGCCTCCGGGAATCTCTTTCCTCCATCTGCCCGGGATAAATTGTGCGATGGAGGTGGAGGCTTTGCAGCTCCACGGGGAACTGCTCCGAGCTACACGTGTGGAGGCAAAAACGCTGCCGGCCCCTCCCCGCTGCGGGAACGGGGTGTTGAAAGGTCCTAGGAAGGGTGAGGAGAGCTCTCTATCCTCTGGCTCCATGTAAGGATGAAGTGGGAGGGTGTTTTGCCGGAGCTCTGCGAGTGCAGACGGTGCCGGTTCAGCCCCTGGCATCTTTCCTGGAAGGACCAGCTCACCCACGGGCGGCAGGAACAAACCTGGGGGCAGCCTGGCAAACGTGATTAACTGGGAGGAAAAATGATTTTATTTGGCCCGTTTATGATTTTTTTTCTTTCATCACCTCCCTATAAAGCAAATGCCATGGCAGTGAACAGCTCTGACCCTGCAGGAATGGGAATACAACCGGGAAAACTCTCCGGAGGGTGTGCCCACCGCTGTGGGGGCTGTGTGCAGCCCCATCCCCTGGCATCTTTCCTGGAAGGACCAGCTCACCCACGGGCGGCAGGAACAAACCTGGGGGCAGCCTGGCAAACGTGATTAACTGGGAGGAAAAATGATTTTATTTGGCCCGTTTATGATTTTTTTCTTTCATCACCTCCCTATAAAGCAAATGCCATGGCAGTGAACAGCTCTGACCCTGCAGGAATGGGAATACAACCGGGAAAACTCTCCGGAGGGTGTGCCCACCGCTGTGGGGGCTGTGTGCAGCCCCATGCCTCCTCCATCCATCCTCCATCCATCCGGCTTCTGCGGCTCAAGGTTCCTCCCTCTGTGTGCTTAGTCCTGGCCCTGCCGGAGAGGGCAAATCCCTGCCCTGGGGAGCAGAGGCTGCTCCCGAGCCCCCTAAAGCAGGACCTGGATCCAGCCTCACCTGGGCAAGGCAGTGCCTGGTGTATTCCTCCTTTAGATCTTGCTAAAGAAAAACGTCAATACTGCAGGTGGGAAATGTTACAATTTCAGGGACTTGGGGGTTTTTGAGTCTGAAACCTCTCCATAAGAGCAACGTCCTCAAAGTGGGATGTGCCAGACTGGTCCCAGGCACTGCTGCACCACATCCCTGGCACAGGAGCTCCTGCCTGAGGCTGTTCCTGCCCGTGCTGAGCTGGGGGCTTGGGATAACCCCCACAGGCAGGGCCAGAGCCCCAGGGTCTTTTGCTGCTCCCCAGATGGGATTCTTCATCTCCTCCCTGTATCCTGGGTGGGTGGGATGGGACATCCCCACTCCCACCTGCCCAGGAGGTGCCTGTGGCTGTGACAGGGCTCCTGGGGACAGGAACGGGGACATCAGAGGGGTGGGGGGGGCAATGGACCTCTCCAAACACGGCAAAACGGGATTTCACTGGGGTTGTCTGAGCACTGCTGCCCCCAGAGGGATTTCTTATCTTCTCTCCTTACCTGTGCCTGGCTCCACCTCTGTACCCCCAGCACCCACATACATCCATCCGTCATCCATCATCCATCATCCATCCATCCATCCATCATCCATCCATCCCTCCATCCATCATCCATCCATCCATCCATCCCTCCCTCCCACTGGCTCAGACACCCGGGGCCGGGGGTCTGTCCCCTGCCTGTGCTCTCTGGGAGTGTCACAGAGGGACAAACCCCTCTCAGGTGCCCCGAGAGCCGCAGCCCGTGCCCGGGGCAGCCCCTGCGCTCGGGGCCGGGGCTGAGCTGCCTTTTGTGGTGCTCGGGCCCCGGTGATTGGGCGCTATTTTGCTCCGGCTCCCTCCGGCAGCTGTTGCTGTTCTTTACCCGGGAGAGCCGGCGCCGCCCGGGGGCTGCAGCCGAGGCGGAGGCGGCGGCCGACCCCAGGTACGGATTTCTGTGGCTTTAAACCCTGATGTGGGGCAGCCCCTGGCCAGCCCTGGCCACAGCCCGGCTCTCTGTGGCCGCGAGGGAGCGGGAGCCGCGGGGCTCATCCCCGGGCGAGGGTTACAGGGAGAGCGGGGCAGGCGAGGGGACTATTTTTGGAAGTTTCTTTGACGTGAGTCAGCGGTGAAGGCGACCTCGGGAGCCCGTGCAGGAGAAGTCCCAGCGGCAGCAGAGCGGAGCTGATTATTTGTTAAGTGCCTGCGATTTTGAGCCTTTACGGGCGGACCTGGCGTGCGGGGCGTGGAGAGGGATGATCCTCCGGAGAGGGATGGGCGGGCAGGAGGGATGGATGGATGGATGGATGGATGGATGGATGGATGGATGGATGGATGGATGGGAGCTCTCCTGGGCAGGGGCACTGCAAGCAAGGACTTGGGGGCTGCGGGTGACCAGCCCTGCCATGGGCAAAGTGTCCCTGGCACTGGTGGCCACCCCTGGCATTGATGGCCACCCGTGGCACTGTGGCCACCCCTGGCACTGGGGCCATCCCTGCCCTGCTTGGCAGTGCCTGTGCCTGCATCACCAGCCCAGCACGGCTGTTCCTGCAGGTGACACAGCCCATCCTGCCTGGGGACAAGGATCCTGCGTGGGCTGTGGAGCCCCAGAGTGCATCCACCTCCTGCCAGGGCACAGAGCCCCGTCTCCTGCCCAGGGGGACAGACCTGGACATGGATCTGGTCAGCTCTGGGGCCGAGTTAATGCCTTTGGGGCACATGGCAGGGAAGGACACCTGCCTGCCGCCAGGTCTGTTTGGGCTCCTCCTTCAGGGTGAAGCCCAAGGGGTGGAGACATGGAAAGAAGAACCTGGCACTCTGTGACAGGGCACCGGGCTCAGCTGAGGTCTGGGCAGCCCAGCAGGGGTGTGCTGTGGGCACTGTGTTTGATCCCTCTCAGTTTGGTGAGGGTCCCTTGAGGTGACACTGTCGCTGTGCAGCATTGGAGAAAGACTGGGGATGCCCTGAGGGCACCTAAGGGCTGTCCAGGTGGGCAGAGAGAGCTCAGAGGTGGCCAGAGAAGGACAAGAGAAGAGGTTCCTTGTTCTCACCGTGAGCCATGGCCACTGATGTGGTGTGTGAGACTCTGCAGGACACAGCTTAGCCTGGCAGAGGTGGTTCTTTATGGTGGTGTCACTTCACAGGGTGACCTCAGGCACTGAGGGGCACCTGTGTGACACCAGCTCCATGGGAGCATGGATCATGGCCAGGGAGAAGAGGAACAGGGGCTTGGGCCCTTCTGCACCTTCCTGGTGCTCATCTGTGCCCCAAACCAGGGTGAATGATTGAGAAGCTCAAAAACAGGGCAAGCACATGGGGGGGAAACACTTTGAGGAAAAGTTCTCCACCTTTGTGCTTCCCCTGGGTCTGGAAATCCCCAGGCACCACGAGAGTCCTGGGGCAGCTCCATCCCTTCCCAGCAGAGAAAGGACCAGACTTGCATCACTTAGACAAACCCGGCTCATTTTATTTCCTCTTGAAAGCAAAGACCTTTCAGATCATGGCCAAAAGTTTTCCTCCTATTTGTCTGTTCTGCTTCCAACATTGAGTGGCAGGTTTCCTCCTGGGAACTGCTACCTTTTTCTCAGTGTTCCACAGTGGGGAAATCGACTAAATCTGGCTCAAAGGGGGCAAAAATTCTTCCTTCTGGGGAGGATGTGGTACCTGAGGCACTGGAGTCAGAGATGCCGAGGGCTGAGACCAGTGGTGCTGGGACCTTGTGGTGCCTTCCCATCCCTGCAGCTCTCCCAGGGCAGAGAAACCCCAGGACCCCTAGAGCCCAAACCCTCCCCAGCCCTTCCTCGTGTTCCTGGGGACCTTCAGTTTGCTCTGCCACTTCCCAGCTGGGAAAAGCCCTGAGAGTCCTCCCAGAGCTCCCTTGAGTCCTTTTGGAGGTCTGGTTGCTCCATGGTAGCTGGGCCTTCTCCTGCTGCCAGGCTCTGGCCCTCCAGTGTCCAGCCTTGTGTTTTTGGGGTCTGAGCACACCCGGGGCTGTGGGTCCCCCCACATGCCTTGGCAGGGAGGTCACTGTCCCTTTGGCTGCCACTCCCCTGGGATATCCAGGCTGGTGACCTTTTGGGCTCAGAGTCCCAGAGCTCCCATTGCACCCCTCGATCCCTGGGGGGGCTTTTTGCCTGACTTGGGACACCTCTGTCCATCCACGGGTGACACGGGAACACCGACGGGGGAAGCACGGCCAGATGTCCCCTCTCTGCAGGCTGGGGTGTCCCCGAGGGGCCCACACCCCCCAGCCCCGGGTGACTCCCACCTGCCCAGATTTGTCACCTGAGGAGTTTGTCACCTGAGCTGTGCTTGTCTGTGACAGATGCCAACGCTCCGGTGAGCAGCGACAGCCACGGGGACAGCAGTGGAGCCCATGTGAGTGCCCGGGGTCAGGGTGGGGGTGCCTGGGGTCCCTGTCTCTGCCCTGTCCCTGTCCTGTCCCTGTCCCTGCTCCTGTCCCTGTCCTTGTCCCTGTCCTGAGTGGGCTGTGCAGGAGGATGCTAAGAGCTCTTCCCACCCCTCAGCTCAGAGCCCTTTTCCTCTTCCCAGTTCCCTCCAGTAACATTTTTAACATTTTTCCCCGGGGGCACCAGTCCCCAGGACCCTCCCCGTGCAGAGCAAGGTGGAGCCGCCCAGCCCGGACCCTGCGGAGGAGCCGCTGCTCTGGGAAGGGCTCACCCTCAACAAGTGCATCCTGGTGGCCTCCGTGGTCGCCCTGCTCAGCGTCACCTTCCAGGTGCTCCAAGGTGAGTCGGGAGGCGGGCGGAGCGGGAAGGGGTGGCCAGCCCGAGCTGCCACCTCCTGGCTCCTGTCCCCTCCTGTCTTGCAGCGCCATGCTCCAAGGAGGGACTCGCCCGCGGCCGGCAGGAGCCTCCGCCCCCTCCCATTGCCGGTGGGTCCGACCCTCCGTCCCTCCCCGGTGCCCCGGGTCCAGCCTGAGACAGGGCCACGTCCCAGGGTGGGGCGGCCCTGAGAGCCCCTGGCTGGGACATCCCACCAGGCAGCCTCATCCTCAGCTGACAGTGGCGTGTCCCTCTCCCCTGCCAGAGGTCGTGAGCCCCAAGGTGGAGATCCCAGAGGTGGTGACTGCCCAGCCTGCGCCGCCACCGGAGAGCAGCGTGGTGGAGGATGATGATGATGACGAAGATGGTGACGATGACTATGACAGCGAAGCTGACAGCAACCTGGTACGGGTCAGGGTGGCACCTCCCGCGGCAGGGAGCATCTTGTCCCCAGGGGGAGGGATGGAGAGGGGACCCAGTCCCCTGGGCTGCATCATCAGTTCCTGGTCCCCTCTGTCCCCACAGGCAGAACCCTGGATCTTCAAGAAGTGGTTTGGCCGTGCAACACCAGAGGATGAGGACAAGGATGGAGACAAGGATGAGGATGAGGATGAGGACAAGGATGAGGATGAGGACAAGGATGAAGAACCTGCAGATATCCCCGAGGTGCCAATGGCTGTGACAGAGGGGAAGAAGAGCCAGGAGAAGCAGGAGAAGAAGGTGGAGGAGGAGGAGGAGGAAGAAGAAAAGGAGGAGAAGGAGGAAGAAGAGGAGAATGAGGAGGAGGAGGAGGAGGAAGAAAAGGAGGAGAAGGAGGAAGAAAAAGAGGAGAATGAGGAGGAGGAGGAGGAGGAGAAGGAGGACAAGAAGGAGGAGAAGAAGAAGGCCCGGGAAGGCCGTGCTATCCATGTGGAGCGGAGCAGCCGGAGGGAGGCACGAGCCAAGGACAGGACAGCGGGGGACAAACCTGGCCGAGCCCCCAGGGCCCCCAGGGAACCGGAGCAGCAGCCCCAGAAGAAGCGGGACCGGGAGAGGAAGGAGAGGAAGGAGAGACGGCGGGAGCGGGATGAGTCCAGGAGGGAGGGGTGGAGGGGCCGTCCCGGCAGGGCTGACGGCGGCCGGGAGAGCCCGAGGCGGGACTGGAAGCAGCAGAAGGGCAGGAAGCCCTGGGAGCCGGCGCCGGGCAGGGACGGCAGGGCCAGGGAGGGCAAGAGGCGCGACTGAGGCCGGGGTGGGCACGGGGCTCGGTGGCGCTGGATCCAGGGGGATCCAATGCCACCACTGCCCCCGGCAAGGGACCCCCACCCCTGCCTGCCCTCCAGAGACACCCCCGGGCACGGGCAGCACGCCAGGACCCCCGAGCAGCAGCAGAGCAGCCCAGGAGCCTGGCAGGAGCCTCCCCAGGGACTTTGGACCCCCCTGGATCAAAGGCGACCTGAAAGGACTCATGGAAGAAGCTTCTTTGGGCCTCCTGCCTTCTGCATCCCCACCCAAAATCCCTCTGCAGTTCCCCTCCACTCGTGGTTCCGGGGCAGTGAGGGGATCCCAGTGAACAGAGTTGTGTCCAGATTGTGCAGCTCTTGGGTTAATGGTTTTATTGAAAGCAAATCAAGAGAGAAGAATATTCTGGGTTACGGAACCAGGCTGCAGCTGTCCTCAGAGGGACATCAGGGAGAGCCCCCCACCTCACCCACCCAGTGCCATCACAGTGGGGTGGCCCAGAAGGTGCTGGTGACAGAGCAGGGCTGGAGCCCTTCACCAAGGGATCCCTGCGGGCCTCGCCTTCTCCGAGTCACTTTTAGGAAGGAAACACAAGAGCAATATCACACAGCCAGAGATGTTCATAGCCCTGACCCATGGCAGGTTTCAGTATTTGCTAAATCAACAGTGGTTAAAATAAACTATTTTCATTTTTAATAAGGTATTCAACTGGATGTTTTTAAAAAATAGGGGGGGGGGAAAGGAAAACGATAAAAGCCCTTATCCCTGGTTATGTGTTTTGTCCCTGATTATGTGTGTGTGTGTTTTCAGGGTTAATCCTGCAGGGCTGTGAGGTGGGACTGGTGAGTACCAACCTCCAGCTGTGCCTCCCCGTGGGGACACTGCAAAACCCGAGGAGGTGTAGCCAGGACAAGCCCAGGAGCTGCTCCTGAGGGTTTGGCTCCCCAGCTGAGGGCCAGGCTCAGCTGGAAGATGATCTGGGGCAGGCAGCCCGTGCTGACGCCGGCGGGGACACGGAGCAGGTGCTCTGGCAGCCGTTTGCTCCCGCTCCCATGAATGGTGTGAGCAGCCCGGGAGGTGTAATGGGATCGCTCCCTCCTCCCCTCGCCCCGGCAGCGGGGTCACCGCGGGGTGACGCAGATGTGACCTGGCCGGGAGCCCCAAGGCACGGCCAGCGGCTCCTCGTGGCTCACACAGAGCCGTGTCCCAGGGCAAGGCTGGTCCCTGCGAGGGGATCTGGCCTCTTGCTCTGCTGTCACAGGTGGAGCCGTGTGGCCAGGGGGGGTCCTGTGATGGGCCGTGGGCTGGGGAATGGCCAGAGGATGCTGCAAGGCTTGGAGGAAGCAGCAGCTGCCCTGCCCAGCCACTACAGGAGCAGAGAGGGAGGGATAAACAAGAACGGTCCTGCCTGGGTCTGCCAAGCCTTGTCCTCCCCCACGGCCCTGCCGTGCCCGTACCCAGCGGAGGCACCTCAGCCACGGGAGGGGGACATCCCCAGAGGAGCACGGAGCAGCCCCAGGGACAGGCATGGATGAACCCAGAACCAGAGCGATGCTAACGAGCCAAACCATGGGGAAAGGACACACGGGAGCTCCCGCCTCGGGAGAAGCACCAGATCCCGAGCCGGGAGGGCAAACCGGGAGAGAGGGGCCGGGGTGGGGCGAGCGGCGAGGCCGGCGGGAGCCTCACCGACAGCCGCACTCCTCTGCCACCATGTTGGGGAACTTGCGGATCTCCAGCCCGTCCGAGGAGAGGCTGATGATGAGCTGGTCCGAGTAGCGCACGGGCACGCAGCAGGGAGCCCTGCGCAGCGGCGAGCCCTGGTCCTGCATGCCCAGCAGCAGCACCGTGTGCGAGAAGTAGCTGGGGATGCGTGCGGACAGCGGCAGCCGGCAGGGCCCCTCGCAGTTGTTGGCCGCGTACATGGTGGGCATGATGATGAAGTGGCGGTCGCGCAGGTCGATGGTGAGCTCCTGCAGCCGGCAGTGCGCCTGGTGCCGGGCGCTGCGGTTCTGCCGCTGCACCTTCCTGCGCTCCTGCCAGCGAGCCCGCACCGACTGCAGCGCCTTCAGCAGCAGCAGCGTGCGCAGCTTCCGAGAGCCCGGGCCCCGCTCGGCCACCTCGGCCTGCCCCGGCTCTGCCGGGTAGTAGCAGAAGGTCAGGAGGTGCTGGAAAAGCGCCGCGTTGGCTTGGAAAGCCGGGATGTCCCTGAGCTCCTGGATGACCACCTGCAGTTTGCCCATCAGCAGCTGCAGCACGGTGCCCTCTGGCTGCCAGTCCCCCAGGTGCTGCTCCAGCACGGCCCCGCTGTCCTGGGGCAGCAGCAGCACCGAGGGCTCCTCCGACTGCACCAGCCGCTCCAGCGCCGCCTCCTCCGACAGGTTGAGCAGCTGGTGAGGGAGGGTCTCCATCATCTCGAAGTCCAGCCGGTGGTGGGCAGTGGGCTGGGGAGGCGGCTCGCTGGAGGAGCTCAGGAGCTGCCGGATGAAGTGGGTCAGGGTTGCCAGGAACTGGGCGCTGCCACCGGGCACTGGGGAAGAGGTGTTGGCTTGGCCCGGGGCAGTGGGGGTCGGCAGCTCCTCGGTGCCGGCCTGGGGCGGGCTGTAAGGAGAACACGGGGAGAGTCACAAGGGGCAGCCCGGGGGTCCCACCAGGCTGTGCCCTACAGCCATCCACGGTCCCACAGCTCGGGCTGTCCCTGTCCCACTTCATCTCCCAGCCCCCGCGTTCTCCCGTGCCTGCAGCGACGGCCACGAACCTGAGCTGCGGGTACGGAGCCGTGTCCACCACCCCCTCAGCAGAGAGGTAGGAGGATGGGGCCAAAACCTCCTCTTCCTCCTCTTCCTCCTCTTGCTGCCGTGACTTGGCCAGCAGCAGCAGCACCGGGGTCATCCGGGTGAAACATTTGTCATCGGAGCCGAACAGGAGCTGCTGCACCTCCGTGCGGGGCAAGGGGGCACCTGCTGCGGCCACGAGAGAGGAGGACGTCGGTCTGGGGTCTCCTGCATGCCTCCACCACCTCTCGTGGGCCTGGGATGACCCCAAAGGCCCAAGCGAGGACACGAGGGCAGGGATGCTGCTGTCCACAGGGTGTCCCCCCGTCCCTACCTCCCGCGCCGCCGTGGATGGCCAGGGAAGCCGAGAAGCGGAGCCGCTCCGCGCTGCGGGTGACCGAGGCTGCGGCGGCTGCCAGGGCCAGGTACTGCGTGTCCCTGGAGAGGCAGAGCCTCTGCACCGAGGCAGAAACCACAGAAGGCCCGAGGGAGGGAGGGAGTGAGTGAGTGAGTGAGTGAGTGAGTGAGTGAGTGAGTGAGACATCATGGGGGACACACTCACGGGAGTCCCCGCTGCGGTCCCTGCGGGCTCTGGGTCACGCAGCCCGCGGTGGGCCAGGGAGCAGCGACAGGAAGGGTGGGGGACCACTGGGAGCTTCGCCCCCAGCCCCAGAGCTGCTCCGGGGGCCGCGGGGAGCAGGAAACCCAGGGAACCCCTGAAGGGCAGGCGGGGGATCAGGACCCAGCCCGGACTGGGTACCGGGGCAGCTCCGCTAGCGCTGCGGCAGCTGCGGACAGGGTGAGAGCTCCATCTTCAGGCACGGCGGGAGCGGGAGACCGGGCGGAGCTGCTGGGAGGGGACGGCAAAGGGACTGGGAGGGGCTGGCCGAGGGACTGGAGGGGTGACAAAGGGGCTGGGAGGGGATTGTGAATGGATTGGGAGGGGACGGTGAATGGACTGGGAGGGGATTGTGAATGGACTGGGAGGAACGATGAATGAATTGGGAGGGGATAACAAAGGGAGCTGGAGGGGCTGTTGAATGGACTGGGAGGGATGACAGTGGCACGGGGCAGCAGAGCCGGGACCCCCCCCCCGCCCCCTGCTCCCCCCAGGGCCCGGACCCACCTGGTCCCGCGGCAGCCCCGGGCCGGTGGCCAGCAGCTCCTGCGGGTGCCCGGAGCCCCGGCCCTCCCGGCGGCCCAGGTAGAAGAGCATCACGGCCGCCTGCAGCTCTCCCACAGCCCGTCCCACCTCCTCCTGGAAAACCAGCTGGAACCGCAGCTTCACCTGCGCCTCCCACTGCACTGGAACGGGGGAGACACGGCCGTGAATCCCCTCCAGCGCCGCGGGGCTCCGGGTATGGGGAAGGGGCTCCGGGACCGAAGCACCGGGACAGGAGCCGACGGGGAGAAGGGACTCAGCAAATCCCCTCCCCGGCTCCAGGGAGGTGGAGAGCGGGACACACCCCGCACCCGGCCAGCAGGGAGCTGCCTCCCGCAGACCCCATGGAAATCTGCTCTCCAGAGGCTCGGGGACGCTGTGGCCACTGCCCGAGGAGGAGCCACTTCCCCGCTGCCTGGCACTGCTGAGTGCAGCTGAGAATCCAAAGCCCAGGAGAGGTGGAAGATTTCAGGATGAAAGAAGCAATCACAGCCCTCTCGTTACGGATGGAATTGGAGGCTGTAACTCCATCCCTCTCCAGGACGGGGATCAGCCCCAGGATGGGACAGGGGAATGTGTGGTGAGGTTTCCCACAGGGCTGAAAATAAGGAGCAGCCCAGGACCCCGGGCTGCTCCACAGCCCCACGAGTGGGGATCAGAACGTGCCGGGCTCCGGGCACAGCAGGAGCAGCAGGGTCTGAGCCCCTCCTTTCTCCCCAGAGCTGGGATGGGACCCAAACCCATCTGCCGTGTTTAGGCAGAAAGTGAGAAACACTCATGAGAGCAGAGCAGAAGCCACCAAGAATCATAGAATATCCTGAGATGGAAGGGACCCTCAAGAATCACCAGTCCCACCCCTGGCCTTGCACATACACCCCGACAATCCCACCCTGTGCTCCCCTGAGAGTGTTGCCCAAACGCTGCTGGAATGCGGCACTGGGTGCTGGTCAGAGGCGGGGACAGATGGCAGCACCACGCTGCCATCCTCACCTCCTTAAAAACATGCCCAGAAACATTTCACTCCATCACTTCGCTGTTTTTAAAGGGAACCCAAGCCCCAGATTTCATTCTGTGTTTAAATCCCTGACTTGGGGCCAGCAAACACCACAACCCCGAGCCCTACATCCTTCCCCTCCCTGTTCCACCTCGGAGCCTGCAGGGCTCTCCCACCAACCTTCCTCCAGGTGCAGGACGAGGAATCTCTCCAGCCCCGGCTCCAGGACGTGCTCGTGGATCCTCTGCAGGGGATGGGGCGCAGCCTCCGCCTCCCCGGGCCGGCACAGCCCAAAGGTCCCCGCCAAGTTCCCGTCCCAGCTCCGGCGCCGTCTCAGCAGTTTGATGAAGCTGCTCTCGTAGTGGCTGAGCACACCCACCACCTCCAGCTGCCTCGGGCTGGCCCCGTCCTGCTCCATCCTCACCCTGCACACGGGCCCTTCCAGGCCCCCGAGGGGCCAGGGCTGCGGGCTAGAGCGGGACCAGCTCGGGCCCCCCTCCTCAGCCACTTCCTGCGGGCATTTGGCTCCCGGCTCAGGCTTGGAGAAGAGGCGAGTGGCAGCAGCCCTCCTGGACCTGGGTGTCTCCTGTGAACTTCCATTTCCCACCTTTCTCCCTTCTGCTCCCAGCCCCGGCTCCTCCAGCAGGCTCAGCTCCACCAGGGAATCCCTTCCCTGTTTCCTGGGCAGAGCTGCAGAGGGGAGCAGCAGCACCAGGCACAGCAGGAGCCCTCTGAGAGCGCTCATGGTCCCACCTCAGCTCTTCCCTGGAGCAGCTCAGGATCCCAAGCCCTCGGCAGGAAGAGGGAGGACAGCTCTCCCTTTTAACCACGGGTGGCCTTGAGTGGCCGAGGCACAACAACCTCCCCTGAGCCGCCCTGGGGCTGTCGCGCTGCAGAGGAGCGAGGGAGGTGGCAAAGAAACTTTTTTTGTTCTATTTTTGGGTCTGCAGCTCGTTTTGGAAACGTGCAAAGATCGAAGCTGTTGCACTCGCTCGTAGGGATGCACGGCCTTGACTTTGGATGTTTTCTAAAGGAGGATGTGTCTGGAATGGGATCCTCATGGGGAATGGCACGTACGACCCCATCAGCACTGAAACACCGGGAGGGGAGAGAGAGCCAGAGCAGGAGGAGGGGGACAGGGGCAGAAAATGGGCTGAAATAAGTAAATGTATGGAAAGCATTCCTTCTTCTGGCTGGAAAACCTTCACCCTGCAGCTCAACAGGCTGCCCTGGAAAAGGGCTTCATCCTGGGAATGAGAAACACGAGGGGCAGCAGCAGCCTGAGGACTTTGAGCACTCAGTACCTCCTTTAGAAAGTCTCACACACACCATTGTAAAGACCTTTCCCTCCATGACATGCTCAGACCCACTGGAACAGTTGGAATTGCCAAAGCCACCTGCCTAAACCATCCTGGAAACCTGTCCCAAGAGATCTCCTGATTTTGGCAAGGGGAAATGTCCCGACAGAAAACTTCCAGACCCTTCCCTGAGTTTCCAACTATTTGCATTGTGGAGCTCAGGATCATCAGAAAAGGATGGAGCACCCAAACTGGAGCAGGACATGGACACAGTGAGGTCTGGAGGAGTCTGAGGTCACTTCTACAGGGGCTGACAAAGGCCAGGGAGCTGCACCAGGGCTGGAGCCAGGCTGGCAGAGCTGGGGGTGCTCACCTGGACAAGAGAAGGCTCCAGGGAGAGCTCAGAGCCCCTGCAGGGCCTGAAGGGGCTCCAGGAGAGCTGCAGAGGGACTGGGGCCAAGGCCTGCAGGGACAGGACACAGGGAATGGCTGCCACTGCCAGAGGGCAGGGCTGGATGGGATCTTGGGCAGGAATTGTTCCCTGTGAGGGTGGGCAGGCCCTGGCACAGGGTGCCCAGAGCAGCTGTGGCTGCCCCTGGATCCCTGGCAGTGCCCAAGGCCAGGCTGGGCAGGGCTGGGAGCAGCCTGGGACAGTGGAAGGTGTCCCTGCCATGGCAGGGGTGGGATGAGATGGGATTTAAAGTCCCTCCCAATCAAACCAGTCTGGGACTTAACTGACTGGGACCATCTCATCCCAGCAGCAGAGAGGAAGGCTTTGATCCCCCATCAAGGGGGTGCAGCTGCAGGGCTCCCATGGCCCCTCAAACAACCAGAACTGGTCAGGAACCCCAGCCCTGGCCACGCCCTCACCCACTGAGCCCCCCAGGATCCCCCACTGACCCCCCAGTTCAGGGCAGGAACCTGGGAAAGGGCAGAGAAATGGCAGAACTGCTGGTGTTTTGTTATGGGAACCAAGCGATGGCTGGAAGGAAACATTCAGGATAAAAAAACCTACAGAGAACTAAAAACTTGCCTGAACAGAGCTGTCAGTGGGAGGAGGGCACACAATAAAATCATGTGACAGCAGGTGCTACACCATGGTACTGACACTTAATGAATTATAATAATAAATTAAGATTTAATATCAGTAACAGGAGCCTTTCCATGTCCCCCCTCAGTGAATGAACAGAGATGAAGGGCTTTGGTTGAATCAAAACTGAATAATGGGGGGTAATTTTTGGGACACTCATCAGGCAGCCTGAGGGGGATTCCAGGCCAAGACAGCTGATGGAGGGGGGTACCTTGAGATTCCCAATCCTTTGCCTCCTCTTTGGAGAATTTCCAAAATGTAACCAGCCTAGGAATGTCTCCTGTATCTAAGGGGTAAGGAAAGCGAGCCCACAGCAGCACAGGAAACCAGAGGGAAAGGAGAATCAAAAACCTTTTAATGAGCCTACAGAATTCAGCCAGCTTTCCAGAGGTACAAAAAGGATCTGTTCCCTGAATGGGGGGTGAGCTGCAGTTAAAAAGACAAAAATCCCACGGGATGGAGTCCAGGAGGGGCTTCAGTTGGAGGGAGGGGGAGGGGGGATGGTGCCCGGCCCCTCCGTGGGGAGCGGCGGCCGCATCATGGGGGGCAGGGGAGCAGGGGGGGGCACCCCG